>NW_025999998.1:11764859-11771938 GCF_001458135.2 Marmota marmota marmota | reverse complement strand
TATTTCTACTATAATATAACCCAACAAGATAACGCCTAACAAAACTGAAACAGAGTGAAACAAAATTGGAACAACACAAAATCATTATAATAGCCTCCTGAAATGTCCATCCGTCCTTTCTCCCTATCTGTTCCTCAGATGTGAGCGGTTTTTCTTCCATCTTACACATCTCCAGGGACAGGCAACTTAAAACAAAAGTGAAACAAAATAACAAAAGAGGAATCTTAAAATGGCTACCCATCCTCTTGCCCTGCCCTCAGGGGCGAGCAGTTTCACTTACCCTCAGTCGCTCCCCGTGCGGCCCACCAAATGCCGCAGTCTGGCTGGGCACTATCAGGAGCCACTTGTCAAAAGAAACTAACTTTATTTTTAGAACCACACACGCCAAACAAAACAGCCTCTCAGGAAAAACCCTCAGAGCCTCAACTGCCACCACGGGCTTTCCACAAGCCTCTCTCTCCCCCACAAGCTTCTCTCCACCTCCCACAATCCTCCTGCTCTTGAGGCCGATTGGCTGGGTCACGTGGGCGGAGCAAAAAAAGTCCCCCAATGAGCAGCTCCGTGGTCTGAAAGGGCAGGGAAACAGCCCAATGAGCATCACCACAGAGGAGCCAATCAGCTAGATGTTGCTGGGGCCGCTGTGAGCCAATCATCAGCCGGCAGCTGGAAGTTTGCTGGGGCCCCTTCGGCTGTGGCTCTCAACAGTTATTGAAAATGGACCCTAATATTGGAAAGTGAATCAAGGTGGATTTAAAGACTTAATGTCTTAGGAATTGATTGCTATTTACTTCAGCCAATCAATAGCCTTTGTACTGGAGTTTTCGGGTCCCACACATTGTGACTGGGACACTGTAACAGTGGCTTCCCTCCAAATGTGTTTGGGCCCATCATGGCAACTTTTGCATCACATTTTAACCACAGGGTGGGGTGTTCTAAAGATTCCCTGCATAAATGGACATTCAAACAATGACTTGACATTAATTCACTTAAAATGAGGACCAGAGTTTCATAGTATGGGGAAGAAGGGATCCACTTAGAACTTCAACTTGAAAAAAAACTCTAAAAATTATAAATATAACCTTTGCTTATTTTCTATGAAAAACAGCTAGGTTAGAATTTCTAACTATATACAGATTCTTAGAACAGAGTAGTTGTGTTGATTTGCGGGGGATTATCATATTTTTTAAAAAACATTGAATCTTACAATAAAATAGCCTTCTTCAATTCACATGCAACTTTTGCAGCATGATCAGAAAAGGTCTTTTCAGTTATAAAGCAGAATATTTCAGCAAAAGTCTGTAAGGGCTGAATCAGTTTTTCTAAGGGCCTCTTTTAATGATTTGATATTTCCAGTTACTTTCTTGCAGAGCACTTCTATTTCATCATTCACATTCATCTCTTTGTCTCAGTCCATTTTCCACTTTGATATAACAAATACAACAGACTGGATAATTTATGAAGAATAGAAGTTTATTTGCCTTACAGTTCTGGAGGCTGGGAAATCCAAGACCATGGTGCCAACATGTTGAGGTCCTGCACTGTGTCATAACGTGGCAGAAGGCAAGAGAGCGAGTGGGAGACAGATAAGGGAAGAGGGCTGAACCCTCTTTTTTATAACTTACTCTACTCCCACAGTGGCAGCCTTAGTCCATTGGTGGGAGCAGTGGCCTCTGATCCCCACATAAAGTTCCCATCTCTCAACAAGATTACATGGGGGATTAAGTTTCTAGTGCATGGACTTTGCGATATATTCAAACCATAACACTGTTTTTTTTCTTTTAACTTTTCCATTCTAATTTTATGTGAAAAATATCAAGTAGAATTTTAGGAGTAATCATAATCTTTAATTTTACAAAAGATCCCAGTAAGAATGTTGACCCCAATCCTTCCCAGCTGAGCAGGGTTAATTTTCCAAGGATGATACAGTGTCCTGGATGATGATTTCTATTTGATGACAGCACAGTGTTCTTAAGATCATCAACATTGTATTCTTGGGTGCTATATGTTTTACTGAGACAACATTTGTACATCTTCATTACAAGATGTGTGATACATTATGTGTGATAGCAAATCAGGGTAATAAGCATTTACATCATGACCATTAATCATTTTATGGGGTGGGAATTTTACATTCTTCTCATCATTTTTAAATGTATCATAGATTGTTTTAATGAATAGGTACCCCACTGTATGAAAAGACCAGAAGTGATTCCTCCCCTCTGTGTTTGGTGTCCCTCCTCCCTGACCTTCCCAGTCTATAGTAACCCCTATGCTCTTCTGTTCTTCTGCAAGGTTGACTTGCTGTTTTCCACAACTGAGTGAGAACATGTGATATTTGTCTTTCTGTGTCTGACTAGTTTCACTTAATGATATGTTTCATCCATGTTGCTACAAATGATGGGATTTTATTCTTTTATGGCCAAATAGTAGTCCATTATGTAAAGATACCACATTTTCTTTATCCCCTAAAGGGCATCTGGGTTGCCTCCATTGTTTTGGCTCTTGTGAAAAGTGCTGCAATAAACTTGGGAGTGCAGGTATCTTTTTAATATAATGATGTCATCTCCTTTGGGTATATACCCTAGTAGAATAACTGGATCAGACAGTAGTCCTAGTTTTCATTTTTTTGATCTATCTTCATACTCTTTTCCCTAGTGGCTATACTAATTTACATTCTCACCATCAGTATATACATTCTCACCAATCAGAGTTCCCACTTCCTTGCCAGTATTTGTTATTTTTGATCTTTTTAATAACAGCCATTCTAACTAGGATTTTATCTCATTATAGTTTTGATTTACATTTCTCTAATGATTAGTGGAATTGAGTATTTTTTCATGTACTTGTTGGTCATTTGTATGTCATCCTTTGAGAAGTGTTTAGTTCTTTTTTTATTGTTTTGCATTTTTATGAGTCCAGAAGTGTTTGGCTCTTCAGCCCATTTTTTAATTAGATTTTTTTGGGGGGTTCAGTTTGGGGGGTTTGAGATCTTTATGTATTCTGGAAGTCAGACTCTTGTCAGATGCATAATTTGCACATATTTTCTTCCATTCTGTAGCATGTCTCTTAGTTCTGTTGATTATTTTCTTTGCTGTGCAGAAGCTTCCTAGTTTGATATAATCCCATTTGTCAATTTTTCACTTTCATTGCCTATGCCTTTGGGGTCCTATCTAAAAAACGATTTCTTATACCAATGTCTTAAAATGTTTCTCCTATGTCTTCTTGTAGTACTTTTGTAATTTCAGGTTTAAAGATTTAGGGTTTTGATCCATTTTTAGTTGATTTTTGTGTACAGTGAGAGGAAGGATCTAGTTCCATTCTTCTGCATGTGCATGTACAATTTTACCAGGACCATTTATTGAAGACTTTCCTTTCTTCACTATATGTTCTCTTCCTTTATCAAAAATCTTTGATTGAATGAGCATGGATTAACTTTGGGTCTCTAAATTCTGTGCCACTGGTCTCTATGTCTGTTATATGCCAGGAGCATGTTGTTATTTATTACAACTTTACAGAATATTTTGAAGTCAGGTATTGTGATGCCTCCTGCATCCTGTCTCTCACCACCACCCTCAGGATTACTTTGAATATTCTGGGTCTTTTGGGTTCCATATTCATTTTAGAACTTTTATTTTCTATTTCTGTGGGAAAAAGTCATTGGTATTTTAATGGAAATTGCCCTGAACCATACATTGCATTGGGTACTGTCATTTTAATAAAATTGATTCTTCCAATCTGTGAACATGGGATATCTTTCCATTTTTTGTGTGTCCTTTATAATTACTTTCATCAATGTTTTATACTTTTCCTTTTATAGATCTTTCACTTCCTTGGGTAAGTTCACTCCTAAATATTTTTTGTAGCTGTTATGAATGGGATTGCTAGTTTTTGCAAGTTACTTTTGTTTCCTCCAATTTTACTGAATTCATTTATAAGTTTGAGCAAGTTTTTGTGGAGTATTTAGATTTTTCTATGTATATAATCATGTCATATGCAAACACTGATAATTTGTTTCTTTTCCGATTTAGATGCCCTTTATTTTTCTAACTTGCCTAATTGCCCTCACTAAGTCTTCTAGTACTATATTAAATAAGAGTGTAAGAGTAAACATTTTGTCTTTTTCCCTGTTCCCAGAGGAAATGCTTTCAGCCTTCCCCCATTTGGTATGATAAGGCTGTGGGTTTTTCATATGTATGACCTTTAGTGTTTTGCAGTCAATTCCTCTCTTCCAATTTGTTGAGAGTTTTTATCATGAATGGATGTTGAATCTATGAAAGGCTTTTTCTACATCTATTAAAATGATCACATGGTTTTGTCCTTTGTATTATGTTTATTGATTTGCATATGTTGAACCATCCTTGCATGCCTCAGATGAATTCCACCTAATCAAAGTCTATGGCCTTTTTGATGTGCTGTTGGATTTGGTTTGCTAATACTTAATGAGAATTTTTGTATATGTGTTCATCAGTGATATAGGTCTGTAGTTTTCTTATTGTACCTTTGGTTTTGGTTTGAGGGTAATACTGGCCTCATGAAAAGAATGCAACCGAGTTCCTTCCACTTCAATTTTTTAGTATAGTGTAAGAAGAAAAATTTTAAAAAATAATTAGAATTAGTTCTTTAAATATTGAAGAATTTGTTATATGTAAAGTCCATTAGTCCTGGCCTTTTTTAAGATGGGAAATTTTTAATTATTGCTTCATTCTCATTACTCATTATTGGTCTGTTTCTTCTTGATTTAATTTTCTAGATTATATGTGTTTGGGAATTTATCCATTTCTTCTAGGTTTTCCAGTTTTTTAGCACAGTATGGTTCAGAGTGGTTTCTTATGATCATCTGTATTTCTGTGGTATTAGTTTTAATGTCTTTTTCATCTCTGATTTTGTTTGGGACACTTCCCCTTTTTTCTTGGTTAGTCCAGCTAAAAGTTTATCAGTTTTGTTTATCCTTTCAAAAGCCAATTATTTTTTCTTTTAATATTTTTTTTAGTTGTCAATGACCTTTATTTTATTTTATATTCACTGCTAAGAATCAAACCCAGGGCCTCACACATGCTAGGCAAGTGCTCTACCCCAGCCCTCAAAAGATAATTCTTTATTTTATTGATCTTTTGTAATTTTTAGTGAGTTTTGGTGCCGCAGTCTGGCTGGGCACAAATCACGGGCCACTGAAACAGGAACAAACTTTATTTCTGAACTCCACCAGCATGCTCCACACACGCTCCCGGGAACTCTTCCCGAATGCCACATGGCTCGTCCAGGAACCAGCAGCCGGAAATATCCTCCGGAAATCCCTCCTCCTGCACTTCCCCAACCAATGGGAACTCTCCAGGAATCCCAACGAGAACTCCAAAGTAGTGTGAGAACTGCAAAGTAGAGGCCGAGGCAGATAGTAATGCCTCGCCTGTCAATCAATACTATTGGCAAAATGCCAGGGGCCATTCTGACTCAGCTGTGGCTCTCAGCATCTCCCCTGCTCTGTTTAATTAAACAACAAGCAATGTGGCTTAGGGACCGTGCCTGTTGGGTTGTCCAATACAACATATGGTTCTTACCCGTCATGGGATGAGCTGACCTCTAGGCGTCAGCCTCCTGTCTTAGGTTGGTACCACTGCAATTGGATCATACCCATCACTAACTACTGGTCCAGCATACAGCCATACTTGTGGATAGGCCTTTGTACCAGTGGGGGGGTGAGGTTCTTTGCCTCACCTCTGTTGGCCCCCAAATTTTAGACCATCACTAGCAAAAGGGAGGAGGATAGAGAAATGCCACAACACTAAGCCAATTGATGGCTCCTTTGAAAAACTGTACCACCGGTGACACCATCAGCAAAGATACTCCAGCATTACCACAATTCGCTGCACCAACAGATAGTTCACAATGTATACAAGTGATACATAGTCCAGGCAAGTTCTGCAAGCAGTTCAAAGCGGAGGAATCTATCAATCTGTCCATTTCCTCCCAAAGTAAATCGAATCCTTGATTGAGCATTACTTGTTGAGTTATTATTCATTGATGCATCAGTTTATACAATTTACTGTGATAGCTATCAAAGAAGCTGTAGTTTGGTTTTATCTTTGTCTTCACCGGCACTGGGATGAAGATAGGAATTCTGGCAATGAATTGTGTAACATTCCAACAGGTACTAAGAAAACAATTTTCTGAACAATTTACATTATCCTGAACAGAATTATTAAATATAATGTAAAGGAAAGGTGAAAGTAAACAAACAGATCTGTTAACCTCCTTATTTGTACACATATTAAAACAATCCTGAACAGCTGTTTACCCAATTTAAATTAAACCATTAAAATCACGTGAATAAAAAAAAATTCGGATCCATTTATTCATGAGCGCTCCCCATATATGATATATGGACATACGCACATACAGACATACAACACAAAACAGAAGTGTGCACACATAACATAATATATACAACACATAACATAATAGTAAAGGCCTTGTAGTTTTTCACAGGTGAAATCTCCATTACAATGTTTAAAAACTCCATAGTCAAAAAATAAAACTGATCAGAAAAACATTAACCTAAGTCTGTATGACCTCAAGAAATAAAATAGAACTTTATGATGTGGGAAAAGGCAATGATAAAATAGATATTGACAAAAGCATCCTGGTTAATCACTGTCGCAGATGTAAGAATAGCCAAGCTGGAGCTCTGGATATCAGCTGTTATGGATTTGAGTCAAATCATCTTCTTTTTGGTCTGTAGAAATCGCTTTGGTTAGTCTCTCTGGAATCCAAATCGGCTGCTGTTCTCCCTTTGGAAACACACAAACAGAACCCTGACTCCAGACAATCACTGGGTCAGGACCTTTCCTTTGTCCTGTTACAATATCCTTCCAAAGTACCTTAGGCTTATGTACATTTTTTGGACACATATGCCTTTCCGCAGCACTAAGCCCTGATGAATCCAAATTTAAAAAGTTTAGAATAAAAAGGGTTATTTTAAGTTTATCTTTGGGGGAAATATACCCCTTTCCAATTCCCTCTTTTTGCTTTAATAAGTACACTTTAATAGTTTGATGAGCTCTTTCAACTATGCCTTGTCCCTG
>NW_025999998.1:11759103-11764091 GCF_001458135.2 Marmota marmota marmota | reverse complement strand
TATCTACAAATTCAGCGTAAGGTTCATTAGCTCCTTGTATTACCTTAGATAATTGACCTTGTAAATCTCCATGTCCTTGTAAAGTCTTCCATGCCCTAACTGCGTGTGCAGCAATTTGTGCATATATAGCAGGATCATATTCAGTTTGTTGCTGTTGACCCTTATAAGGTCCTTTTCCTAACAACATATCTAGATTTCTTTGAGGGTAACCGGCTGCTGCATTTCGCCTAGCCGTCTCCATGCAAAATTCCTCATTGGCAACCTTCCATAACAAATATTGTCCTCCATTTAGCACAGATTTACACATGCTAGCCCAATCTGCTGGCGTCATGTCCAAGTTGGTAATGGATTCAACCATGCTTACAGTGAAGGGTACTTGAGGACCATAGGTTGTTACAGCCTCCTTTAACTGCTTCACTGTTTTGAAATCTAAAGCACGGTGAATTCGCTGCCCTCCTGCCTGCTCAAGTACAGGGCATGCTAATCTTTGAAGTCCTGTCTCAGGATCCCATCTATTAACTACGGGGTTGAGGGCCACTCAGCTGTCTCCATAGGTGGAGCTGTTGGTTGAATTACGCCCTCTGGTGATAGAACGGGGTTAGTAGAGCCTCCTGTTGTAGCTTTTCCCTAATAGCTGTTTCTCCTCTAAGCTTTCTTCCTTTAAATTTTCTTCCTCTATCTGACTAGCTTGAGAGACCTTCTCTTTTACTTGATCTAAAATGTCTTTCTCCATGGTCAGAACCTCTCACAATTTACTTAACACTCTTTCGGTTTGTTTTTTACTAATTTCTAATCTACTATAAAGATAACGCAACCCAATAAGATAACACAAAACAAAACCGAAACAGAATGAAACAAAAACGGAACAAAAAATCGTTGTATCAATTTTCCTATTTTCTTGACATGTGCATTTGTGGTCTATTTCTATCTCTTCCTCAGGGGCGAACAACTTCAAACCTTGAGCCAACCATTTTTCCCAGTTTGCCTGAGAAATTTCTAGGGATAGGCAGCTTGAAACAAAAACAAAACAAGAACACGTTGTTTTTTGAAATGGTCACCCATTCTCTCGCCTTCCCTTAGGGGTGAGCAATTTCACTTACCCCCGAGCTTCAGGCGTTCCCTGCACGGGCCGCCAAATGCCGCAGTCTGGCTGGGCACAAATCATGAGCCACTGAAGCAGGAACAATCTTTATTTCTGAACTCCACCAGCACGCTCCACACACGCTCCCGGGAACTCCTCCCGAATGCCACGCGGCTCGTCCAGGAACAAGCAGCCGGAAATATCATCCGGAAATCCCTCCTCCTGCACTTCCCCAACCAATGGGAACTCTCCGGGAATCCCCGGGAATCCCCACGAGAACTCCAAAGTAGCGTGAGAACTGCAAAGTAGAGGCCAAGGCAGATAGTAATGCCTCGCCTGTCAATCAATACTATTGGCAAAATGCCAGGGACCATTCCGACTCAGCTGTGGCTCTCAGCATTTTGGGAAGGAGGGTTGTTGTTGTTATTGTTGTTATTTGTATGTGGGGGTTGAACCCAGTACCCACCCCAGCCCTTTCTATCTTTTATTTTGACACACATTTTCATTAAATTGCAGAGGCTGACCTCCCTGCCTCAGCCTCTAAGTAGCTGAGATCATAGTCATTAGCCACCATGCCCAGCTGGTTTGTTTGCTGTTTAGTTTTGATTTTATTTATTTATGCTCTGATTTTATTATTTGTTTTCTTCTACTAACTTTATGTTTTGTTTTTTTTTCTTATTCTTCTAAATCCTTGAGGTACATTGTTTGGTCATTTATTTGAGATGTTTCTGTGTTTTTATTTTTCCATGTGTGCATGTTATGGTTTAGATATGAGGTATTCCCCAAAAGCTTATATGTGAGACAATGCAAGGATTTCAGAGGTGAAATGATTAGGTTATGAGGGATGAACCCTAATCAGTGGATTAAGCAACTGATATGAATTAACTGGCTGGTAACTATAGGCAGGTAGGGTGTGGCTAGAGGAGGTAGGTCACTGGGTTGTGCCTTTAGGGTTTATATTTTGTCCTAATGATCAAAACACTCTCTCTGCTTCCTGATTGCCATGTTCTGAGCTGCTTTCCTCCTCCACACCCTTCTGCCATGATGTTCTGCCTCCCCTCAGCCCCAGAGAAATGGAGTCAGATATTTATGTAATGAGACTTCGAAAACTGTGAGCACCAAATAAACATTTCCTCCTCTAATTGTTCTTGACAGGTCTTTTAGTCTCCGTGACCAAAAAAAAAAAAATGACTAAAATGATGCCTTTATTGCTATGAGCTTCCCTTTCAGCACTGCTTTTGCTGTGTTCCATAAATCTTGGTATGTTGTGCTGTCATTTTTATTAGTTTCTTGAATTTTTTTAATATCTTTTATTTCATTACCAATTAGTCAATTAGGAACATAATATTCAGTTTTCATGTATTTGTGTGCTTTCCATTCTTCTTGTTGATTTATAGTTTTAATCCATTGTGATCTAAGAAGATTAATTATGTGATTTCACTTTTTTGAGACAGGGCCTTCCTAAGTTGCTTGGGCTGGCCTCAAACTTGTGATCCTCCTGCTTTAGCTTCCTGAGTAGCTGGGATTATAGGCATGTACCACCTCACATGGCTTTAATTTTTTTTAAACTATAGAGACTTATTTGTGGTCTGATATGATATGTTGTGCAGAATACTCCAGGTGCTGATGAGGAGAACATGTATTCTGCTGCTGTTGGGTGAAATGCTCTGTAAATGCCTGTTAGGTCCATTTGGTGTAGTGTGGGTAAGCTCAGATGTTTCTTTGTTGATTTTCTGTCCAGTTGACCTGTCTATTGAAGAAAGTGGGGTATTGAAATTATCCAACTATTATTTTATTAGAGTCAATCTATTGTATTATTGTATTAGAGTCAATCTCTAATCTGGGGTTGGGAGGTCCAAAGTAAGCACCTTCTTTAGAGCAGAGGAGTTACTTTCAGACCCATTGGTTCCCTAAAGCTTGTAAGTACCATGGAATTCTCTTGTAGTTACGACTGCCAGTCTGCTGCTGTGGCTAGAGTTGCTGGAACTTTCCTGTGTGCCTTTGGCCAATAGCATCAGGTTCCTCAATTCCAACTGGGAAGCCCTTGAAGTTGGGAATGGCTTTAAATCTAATAATGGCTTTAAATCTAATAATATTTGCTTTATGTATTTGCGTGATCTCATGATGGATGCAAATAACTTACAATTGTTATATCTTCTTGCCAAATAAATCCTTTCATCTATCTATATATGCCTTCTTTGTCTCTTTTTATAGACTTTTTAAATTTAAAGTTTACTTTAGTTAATATGAATGTAGTTATTCCTGCTCATTTAAATTCAAACTTTATCTTTCCCTTCACTTTGGGTCTCTGTGTTGCTTTTAAGTGAACTGAGTTACTTGTAGGCAGCATATAGCTGTGTTTTTGTTATTGTTGTTGTTGTTTGGTTTTATATCCATTCATCCAGTCTCTGGTAAATTTAATCCACTTACATTCAGGGTTATTATTGATAAATATAACTTCATTCTGCAATTAATTGTATTCACCTTACTTTGTATATTTTTTGTTCCTTTCCACGTCTTTTGTTATTTATCTTTGTGATTGGGTATTTTTCTGTGATGCTAAGGTTTGATTCTCTTTATCTTTTGTGTATCTATTTGTCAGTGAGTTTTGTATATCCATGTGTTTTCCAATGATAGTTATCACCTTTTCATTTCTAATATCGGAATCCATTGAGCATTTCTTTTAGGGATTCATCTGGTGGTGATGAATTCCCTCAGTTTCTGCTTATTTGGCAAAGACTTTCTATCTTAAAAGATAATTTTGCTGGGTAAAATATTCATAGTTGGCTGGTTTTGGTTTGTTTATTTTCTTTCACTATTTTGAATATATCAACTCATTCTTTCCTGATTTAAAAGGTTCTTCTGAGAAATCTGTAAGTTTCATGGGCCTTCTCTTATATGTGACTTAATCTTTTTCTGTTTTAAGATTCTTTTTTGTCTTGTATTTCTGATATTTTGAGCATAATTTGTCTTAGTTAAGGTTTGTTTGGGTTAAATCTAGTTGGGGTCCTTGGTTTTCTCTTTGAAGATTTTGAAAGTTTACAGCTGTTATTTCACAAAGTATATTTTCAGTGCTTTGCCCTTTTTCTTCAACTTCTGGAATTCCCATGGGAATGTGAATGTTTGGTCCCTTGTTGGGGTCCCAAAAGTCTCATAGGCTTTCTTCATTCTTTTTATTTTTTTATTTTTTATTTTTGGTTTGACTGGATTAATTCAAAAGACCTATCTTCAAGTTCCAAAATTCATTATTCTGCTTCTTGTATTTTGTTGTGGAAGCTCTCTATTTTATTTTCAATTTCACTGATTGAAACTTTTACTTCCAAGATTTCTAATGGGTTCTGTTTTATGAGTTGTCTTTTCCTGAATTATTTTTCTTGTTTCTTTGATATCCACACAGTTGGGGTAATGTTTGTTGTTTCCAATTTTATGAAGTAGATTTTGTAGGAAAAGAGCTTTTTGCTTAAATGAGATATAGGATATTGGCTGGATAGGTTTGGTAATAGGAGAATTCAAAAGCATAGTCCCTGTGTAATTTCTTCATCTTTGATTGATGTCAGCAGTGTCTGGGAGTAAAAGTCTAGACTGCATTATTTCATCAAGGTAATTGTATGACTTTGCAATGAACACAGGCTTCCAAGGGTTTATCTTCAGGCTCCACAGAATTCAGCCCTGATGGCACTGGGGATTGTGGGGTAGCTGACACAGTTTTAGTGGTATCAGATATGAGGAATGCTGTCTCCAGGTTTCTCAGGACAAGCCCAGGTATGCCAAGGGTTGTGGCACCAGGCACCACAGTTCTTGAGTCACTTTTTCCCAGTATTCACAGGATGAATAAAGAAGATGTCTGGGCCTGTGGGACCAGCAGCCACATATATATATATATATATATATATATATATATATATAT
>NW_025999998.1:11685566-11758580 GCF_001458135.2 Marmota marmota marmota | reverse complement strand
TTGTAAGTACCATGGAATTCTCTTGTAGTTACGACTGCCAGTCTGCTGCTGTGGCCAGAATTGCTGGAACTTTCCTGTGTGCCTTTGGCCAATAGCATCAGGTTCTTCATTTCCAACTGGGAAGCCCTTGAAGTCGGAAATGGCTTTGTTCTTCTAAGTTGCCTGAGTGTCCATGCTATTTAGTATTACTGTCAGTTTGCTGATTTCCAAAGTTCTTCCTCTTTCACTGTCCTGAAAAAAATAGTTCCTTCTCTGCTGCTTTGACTCTTCTCTGTGGCAGAGTCATGTGCAAGGCACTTCTGTTCAGCCCTCTTGGCTCCCTCTGCCACAGCATTACCTGGTAATGCCAACTCCTCCACTGTCAGTAGCTGTTTAAGCAGTTTTCCAACTTTGCCTTCTCCAACTTTATGGAATTTTGCTACCTTTTTATTATTACTTATTTTTGTACTATTTATACTACTCACAACTTGGCTGTTTCTGTTTTTATATTTTTGTATTGTTTTGACCTTGTAATGCCAGGTAGTCCTAACAGTCAATAGGAGACCAGTTGACTAAGACCTGGATCAGACAGATGTTAGCATGGGGGAGGGCTTTTCAGGTGGACACCAGCATTGTAAGAAGTCAGCTCATTTGTGAGTGTTTTTGTGTCATTATGACGTTTGTTTTCCTGTAGGGACTGAGACAGTGATCACTGTTGGCAGAGGACACCTTGTATTTGTAACCTGTGGGTCTCCCCTGCTACACTGGGAGCTCCCTGGGGTAAGGCAGGGATGTGACAAGCAGACCTGTCAGGACTTCAGTGTTGGATGACTAAGTGAATGGCCTGGGAGACCTCACTTTTATGGCTTTTGACTAGAACGTCCCCACAAGTCCCTCAAGATCTCTGTCCATCTTGCCAAATCACAGCTTTGCTCTTGGAAGCCCTGCCCCAGTCCTTGGGCCTTTCTTGGAGAAGCAGGGTCCATTATCCACCAGAAAAGGGCAGGGCCCTCTACCTCTAGCTTTGGCGTATTATTATTATCATCCCGTTCACTCTTCAGATGGTTATCTTTCTTTTCCCCATCCGATTTCAAAGGGTGAAAATGATTAAGGGAAAGGGAAAGAGGCCATAATAAAACCTCAATCCCTCACTCCTTTACATCATCAACTCAGAAAACAGTTCTGAAGTCCCGGTATCAGGCCTCTTCAGTGAGGACAAGACTTGTGGCATTGATTCTTGTAGTCTGTGAACTGAAAAACACAGATGGGACTTTCTCTTTGTCTCCAGAGCCAAGCATGAGTGAGGCCAAGACTTTTTGCACCTGCAGTTGTCATTCTAAGGCTATGGGCTGGGAAGATCTTTCCTAGATCCTGCCAGCTGAGTGCATGTGTTGGTCATTGGAACCAATGGTTGCTGCATTCCTGGGGCTCAGCTGGGATCTTTCCCTGATGCTGATGCCCAGCTGTGGGTAAAGCCAGGTTTTGCAATAGTGGCACAGTCCAAGGCTATAGGGAGGAACAGGAATCTTCTTTAAATCCCACCAGGGAAACACAGGTGGGGGTTGGTTCACTGGCCCTTTTGTTCCTGGATCTGTGGGGCCTGGCCAAGCGCTTTTCCAACTCCTGATGCACAGGCAAAAGTGAAGCTGGAATGTTGCAGCAGTGGCAGTCCCAAAAGCGTGGTCTGGGGAGCAGGTTCTCCAGAGTTATGCAAGACAAGCATGGGTGGGTCTCGGCTTCTGACCATGACACCACTGGTTCTGAAACCACAGGACACTGGGGAGGCTTCTTCTGCCTGGTGAGACATATACTGGCAAAGGCATCTGGTACAGTTCAATGCAGCTGCAGCCCCTTGGCCAAGATGGCATCTAGCAGGGACTCTTAAAGCTTGAGTTCTGGGGCTGGGAGGTCCAAAGTGAGCATCTTCTTCAGAGCAGAGGAGTTACTTTCAGACCCGTTGGTTCCCTAAAGTTGTAAGTACCATGGAATTCTCTTGTAGTTACGACTGCCAGTCTGCTGCTGTGGCCAGAATTGCTGGAACTTTCCTGTGTGCCTTTGGCCAATAGCATCAGGTTCTTCATTTCCAACTGGGAAGCCCTTGAAGTCGGAAATGGCTTTGTTCTTCTAAGTTGCCTGAGTGTCCATGCTATTTAGTATTACTGTCAGTTTGCTGATTTCCAAAGTTCTTCCTCTTTCACTGTCCTGAAAAAAATAGTTCCTTCTCTGCTGCTTTGACTCTTCTCTGTGGCAGAGTCATGTGCAAGGCACTTCTGTTCAGCCCTCTTGGCTCCCTCTGCCACAGCATTACCTGGTAATGCCAACTCCTCCACTGTCAGTAGCTGTTTAAGCAGTTTTCCAACTTTGCCTTCTCCAACTTTATGGAATTTTNGGCTATGACTCCAAAAAAAAAAAAAAAAATCAGTTCCTGAGCAGAGAATAGAGCTGTTTCAAGCCTTTGTGATCCTGGATGAGGCTCCAGACACTTACCCTCAGTCTGGTCCCTGGCTGCCCAGACGGAGTCTTGCTATTCCTCCTCCCACCCATCTCCCTTGTTGAGTACTGTGCAGTGTTGAGGATTCAGCAGAAGTTTTGCCTTTCCCATGACACACTGCCCAAGACACACCCTCCTGCAGAGTTGATCACTCCCAGCTCAGTCCCCACTGCGCAGACTGATAGCCTAGCCACAGGCCGCAGTCCTGTCTGCACCTGTCGGCTTCCTCTCATTCTTGGGAAGCACGTTGCCTCCTTCTTTGCGTCCTGGCCTAGTGTTAGGAATATAGGTAGACACCGAGATGCCTTCTGTAGGAATAAATGAATAGTAATTCTTTGCATGCCACTTTCCTCCCCCAGAGGCCTAGCCGGAGAGTCCCTGGAACTGTGTCTGTTTCACCCTGACCACAGTAGCACACTTATTGCCACTAGGAGCTGGCTGTTCATTCAGGACTAAAATGAATAATCAGCTTTCCCCAGGGTTGCTTTTGCATCCTTAGGCCACTTCTGCCCAGGCCTTGGATGGGACTGTTCTCTTATTTTGGCATTGAGAGAATTAAGACTTAAGGCCAAGAGCTCTACTTTTTGGAGTGCCAGAGCAGAGGAAATAAAACTTGGATCACAGTTGTGAGGGATCTGCTAAAATATGATCTGCTAGGACGTCATCTGCACAAGACAAAGTATTGAGCTCTTATAATTATATACAACAGCATCACTGAAGGTTAGCTTGAAACATGGCATCCTGAACACTTCTTGTTAAGCACTCACCTATGTGAATTCCCTAATCCACATTTACTGTCCCCACTTGGTCTCATTTGCTCAAGATTGAATATCCACCCAACAGCCCAGAAGGCATGAGACACCAGACAGAAATATATATATTTTGTTAACTTTTACTTTTTTAATATTGGGTAAAATTTGTCTCTCATCCATTCTTTGAAAGTAAAAAGTATTATCCAATTTGTTTTTTCTTCCACTTTAAGGAGGTGGACATTGGAGGTAACAGGGAAAGGGTTTTAGAAGCACAATTTTGAATTCCTTTATTTCAACATGGAGCCTGGGTCTGATTGAAGGTGCTTGTCTACCCTTGACTCAGTCACTAGTGGTATGTGATGGTTTGTAGACTTCTGCTAGATGGGTTCCTCTTCTTTTGAGATGGCTCTCTTTCAAAAGAGCTTCACTGGGGCCCGGGTTAGAGTTTTCACAGGCAAAGGCCATTTATCTAATACAAAATCCAGATAGGATTTCTGCACAGCAATGGAGGGACAAAATTAGAAGGGGGCTTGCCACTGACCACCAACAACTAATCCAGAAATTAGTAGGCATCTGTTTCTCATGCAAGTTGAAATCATTTATTCAGCGCCTACAGTGGCTGAGTATTTAGTGTTTACCAGACCCAAGACTTGGCACTTGGGTGATAAGTTGAAGGTGACAAAATCCCTATCACCGAAGAGTTCTTGGGGCTGGGAGCCATTCGTATATATATGATAATTAGAAATCATGGCACATGCCATCAGGGAGGAAGTGAACTGAGACTGAGAAAGCAGTGAGATGAGCACTTCTGAACTGAACACTGACTGGAGGAGAGTGGAGGGGGACTCTGTAGATGGAGGTCATTTGTCACATGTGCCCATGGAAAGAGATTCATCTGAGCTTTGTGTACAGTCCATATCATCTGGAAGTAGTCCCTGATATGTTTGGCGTGGATCCATAAGAGTGCCCCTAGGTTTTGTTAGTTCTTCTTCCCCAGCATTTCCTGGGGGTCACTTAGCTAAGCTGTGGGGTGTGAGCTCCCTGGTCCATGTCCTCACCCACTGTCCAGAGAACCTGGGCTCTCACATCATCCTAAGAAGATCTGGTGCCTGCAAGATTAGAAGGAATCTATTTTTAGAATATTGGAGCTGAAAATAAATAGGAAATAGGGGACTCTCAGGGGACTGATTTTTTTAATGAAGAATTTGCCAGCCCTGAAATCAAGCAGTTAAAAAATTCACTGCACTAGCTTCCCCAGGGGTTAGACCCTTAAAATCTTTGTGACAAAGAAAATTGTTTGTCAGGGTGGCCCGGCCATAAATACTGAAGGAAGCTGTTCAGATTTGAAAAACTGGGGAAAATTTAAGGGCATTAAATTCTCATAAAGATTTTTATACATTAATTTTGAATAGACCTAACAATGCTAAATCACCAAGTACCCACCAGGCTTCGTGGGTGACAAGTGAAAAATTCTGTGTGTGTTTTTAAAGGTATTCAGGACTGCTTTACTGTGACCAGGGTCTGTGGATACTTTGTTACTCTGTGCCTGCCCTCTTGGCTTTACTGCAATGTCCAATTTCTGGTGTGACTACTTAAGGGGTTCATTGGTCCACACCTCCCTGCCCAGAATTGGGTAATATATGTACTGATGGGAAACAATCATTTCAATCATTTGGCAAAGGATTTCTGAACCATTCTAAGAGCACACAAGGGTATGTGGTTTGGATATTGAAATTTCTCTGAATTAAGTCAGACAATATATTTGAAATCTGAACTGACCAAGAAAAACACAGGTGATGTGCTTTTCAGTCATCAAAATCAGTCCCTCTGCCTCTTTAAAATTGCAGGCTTTAATTTTTCTTTTCCATTCAGAGTATCTTGGGCATGATTTTGTAAGCCATTTGTTAACTAGGTATGCATATTTTTCCTTAAGAAAAAAACAATTGTATAATACCCTTAACTCTATTCATTAAGGACTTTCAGTTTGATAGACAACTTTTTCTACATTTTCTTTCAATAGTTAGCCTAAGGGGAAAGAAAAGGTCCTAGAGTTATAAAACTCCTGGGAGGGATGGTAGGAATAGAAAAGCAAACCTAGACACCCTGGCCTGTTCTGTGTACTTGGAGTCCGCCCTTTTCCATAGGTGTTCCTCTCCACTGAAGTATCCCATCATTAGAGTCCACTTGCCCCCTCTGCCTGTCCCCTTGTCCTGGGCTGGGTGTTGCCATATCCCTTGGGTTCTCACTGCTGTCTATCCTCTTGTTGTGTTCTAGTCTCCATCTCCTGGCAGTTCCTCACCCCTGGGTGCAGAATCGTCAAGCACACCCCTTCATCCCAGTGACCCCACGGAAGCCTCCACAAATAAAGAGGTAGGGCACCATGCGCCACCACAGCCATTGGCCCATTGTGCTTTATTCTAACACTGCTCTGTGAGGTCTGCAGCCCCTGTGGCACAACTGGCCCAAATTACCCCAGGGAAGAACACTGATTTTTCCAATCCAGTGTATAATTTATCTGGTAAAATTATTCCATCCTATTTGATAGCCATGGTTGTCTATTTTAATTAATTTTAATATACTTTAATTGAGTAAAATGAAAAATTTATGTCCTCCTCCATGCTAGTTAACATTTTAAATGCTCAGTGGCCACCTGTGGCTACTGTATTGGACATAGCAGGTCACAGGACTTTTACATCCTTGTAGACAGTTCTATTGGATAACACTGGACCCTATCAGAAAATCCAAGTACCAGAATCCTTCCTCTGGCATTAGGTGCCTTCTGATACCATGGATTGACAGTTGCTGTGTGATTTGGGAAATGAGTTGGTTTCTTAAATACCCATTTAGTTCAGGCCCAGGTGAAATCTAAAAGCCAGTGACCACATGTCCCAGTTTACCTGGAGTGTGGTTCAGCTTCACATCTGATTGTCAGTACACCTTTCTACAATGGTGCTGTCCAAGAGAACTTTCTGCGATGATGGAAATGTTCTACTTCTGTACTGTTGGGTAGGGTGGTCCTTAACCTCACATGTTCCTAACCTCCTTAAAATGTGGCCAGTGGGGCTGAAGAACTGAATAGATTTTCATTAACTTAAAAGGCATACATGGCTGGGCACCACTGGATGGAACAGCTCTAAGGTGTCCCTGTTGGACAAGTTGTATGTTCACCCCTGCTTACAGAGAACTCGTTGAGCTCTGACAGATCATATTAAAAAAAGATGCTATTTTTTCCTTCTGAGGTTTCTGGGGCTACAAAAGGCCAGAACCCAATGCCCTTTACACCCAGGTAACTGTCATCCCACCTATTTGTGGGCCACAGAAATATTGACCTGCGCAATAATCTGTGCGTGAGCTCCAAATATAGATGTTCCCTCTTCCACACTGCAGAGATGTGTCAAAGAGGTGAGCCATATAATGAATGATTGGGTTCTTCCATTGCATGTAACATAAAATTATCAGCAACAGGAGAGAACTTGAGATGATCTATTTTAACTTGAGTGGCAGATTGCCTTTAAAAGGGAGTCTTAGCCAAAGTTTACCCTTAAAGTGCCATGGAATATATACGCTATTCATGGGAGGGAGAAGCATATTTTTTTATTAATGTTTATATCAAACCTTTTCTGAAATGGCACTAGTATTAGACTGGAAATATATTTTGTCCTCCTCTGTCTGTCCTCTAACCCTAGGCTACTGTGACAGGATCCTCCATTTGTTTGCTTCATATTCTATTCATAGTACATGGGTGGGTAAGAAATAGTAGAATGACAGCTGCAATGATAACAGCAGTAACGAGCATTATCATTTATTGAGCATGTACAGTATTCTAAATGCCAGACTGAGCAAATCAGATAGTATCTCATTTAATCCTTAAGTTAATTCTGTGAAGTGGATATCATTGCCTTCATTTCTTAGTTGAGAAAGCTAAGAGGTTAAGTAACTTACCTGAGGCCACAGACTGCAGAGACAAGGTAGCTTGTAGGTAATTATTTTAATTGTGAAGACTCCAGGCTCTGCACATAGTTTGTGTGAGCCCCAGGAAAACCCCAAAGATCTCAGACTTTAGCTTCTTGAATGCAGCTTTATTATCTCTTGAGTGCTAATGGGTGGCTGATGTTCACCTCAGTCCACATGTGAGAAAACAAAGAGCTAATCAGATGTCTGAATATCCAGCCTTTGATTAGGTTTCAGATATAATGAGCAAGGCAAATTTGTTAGTTTTTCAGTTCCTACAAAGACTTGGCTCATGCTTCTGCATATCCTTAGAAATAATGATGAAAATCCTCCTTGTGTGCAATAATTAGAGAGTATTTCATTTCACCAAACTTTTTTTAAACTGATTACCCCAGAAACCAAAGAAAGCTAGTCATGAGTTCATAAATAGTAAGGAAATGTACCAAATGCTTACCATTGTAGCTCTAAATAAAACAGCAGCTTTTATAACCAGAGACTAAAGAAATTCTTCTTGTAGCATCTGCTAAAACTTGGACACTGTCTTTGAAATTTGCATTCAGGAAAGTATCCTAATAGCCTAAGAAAATCCAAACTGGCAACCTGGATGTATTTGGAGACTAAGCAGTGTAAATTCCCAAACCTGCTGCGCACTTGCTACTGGGCACAAGGGCAGGAAAATGGTTGGGAAATTATAATTTAAGACTTTGGCCATTATGAAGAAATTCGTATAACCAATTGTGGGAGTTGATCTTTAAACCAATCAGAATTCTATTGGCACTCAGCTGGCCCTGTCCTGACTTGGACAAGTAGAATTGGAGTTCTTACCTCCTATCCTGGCTTATATTTGGTGTTGTTTTTCCATAAACACATTAGCAGCCAGTAACCTTTCATTCCTGATGCACAAGAAATCCCCCCACTTTTGCTATGAGAAGCCATCGGTATGAACCCATCTGCAGTAGGTTTCTTGAAAAGTTGCCCTGTGTTGGCTCCCTGTGTGATTTGTGTGGCCTTTTACCATTGTCCTGAATTGAGTTAGTCTTCGACTAACTACACCCAGTTTTTCACATAACAATTAACATTACAATTATTAAACTGTTGTGTATTAACTAATCAATCATATCTTTGCATTCCCCTCTTCCAAGTAAAGGACTTGCATGGATGCATGGATGGTGTGTTGATGCATATTACATCATGCTTTTCCCTTTTTGAAACCTCTTTGTCTTAATTACAGTCAAGAAAAAGCTTGGCTTCAAAAAAGTGCTAGCATATGAGTTCTTTCCTGTGATATCCCAGCCCTCACCAAGAGCTCTCTCATGTGACACATACCTTTTAAGAGATCAATCTATGGAGCAGCTATGCTGTGCAAGATACCCCTTCTCTAAAAGGCATATATTTAAATGATCACATCATACCTGGAGATTCTCAGCAATAAAAATCTCAGCCATGCAAACTACCTTTTGCCTGGATAAGGACTCCTATTTTTAATATGAGCTCTCCTGAAATGCTTTCAGGAAACTAAGCCCTGCCCCAGATTTATCAGCTACAAGTTCTGTCACTATTTGAAGCAGAAGTGAATTTCCAACTCTGTAAGAGTTGTGGTAAGTGTTGCTCCTCTAAATGCTACATTTATACTGCCACCAAGTCAGGTTCTAGAAGTTTCTAGTTCCTCATATCCACTTCCAACTGTGCTGTTAGAAGACTGGCCTCTGCTGGGAGATAATAATATAAGAAATGCCAGGGCTTTTAATTTACTCCTGTGTTGTGTTCTTACTTAAAGGAAACACATAATAATGACTTAGATAATAATGCAGTTTTCAACTGAAATCAGTAAGAGATGATGAGGGGGAAAAAATCTAACACACATTTTTAGCACAGAGATCCTTGCAGCCTAGATACAAAATAAACTTCTCCCAGGGAGTTCTTCATTTGTGTGTACAATTATGTTTGGGGTGCTTTTATTAATCAATTGTTTTTCCCATGGAATGCAGAGGTGTGAGAATATAAAGTGTGCCCTTTTTATTGCTGTTTATAGATTTTGGTCTGTGTGATATTATTTAAGCTGATAGACCTCTATGAAATGTGGGGTTTTCCAATTATCTAACACTTTGAAGGGCCTATTTTGGGTTCGAGGTAACCTTGAATAATAAATGCACATGTTTCTCCACACACACTAACAAAAAATGGTTGATAACTGGTTAACAAATGCCACTAGTAATGTGTTTCTTTTTCATGATGCATGGATGGTGTGTTGATGCATATTATATCATGCTTTTCCCTTTTTGAAACCTCTTTGTCTTAATTACAGTCAAGAAAAAGCTTGGCTTCATTCCCAACCTACGTTGAAGGTAAGAGCTCAAAATACAGAGCACTGAGTATTAAGCACATGAATCTTTCAGCATTTGGGGCATTTCGAGCACTGGAGATAAGGAAATAGTGGGAAGAAGGGACACAGACTTGACATTCTTAGTATCTTAGACTGTAATAGCTATGAAGCTCTCAGAAACCCTCTTCCCTGGCTCCTCATGTGGATAGCAAACCCGAGGGTGGAGGTGAGCCTCTGGACTTCATCCATCTTAGTCATGATCTGAAACCCAAGTCTCCCTACTGCTAGCCCAGTGTACCTCTTGCATCCCTCAAAGATAATTCAAGTGGGAATGAATTTAAGGGAAGAAATTTTGGTCCCCTTCATAAAACATTACCAGTGGTTCCCATCTCTTGCTGGGACGAGTAACATTTATTGAACATCTAGTCTTGGTCAGGAACTATTCTAAGCACCTTGCATGAAATACTAGTTGAATCCACACATCAATCTTGGGAAGTGGGTTTTATTATTATCTTCTTGTTTTGGTAAAAGAGAACCAATGATCAAGAGAGTGAGTAACTGGGCCAAGATGATGCAGTTAGCCAGCTGCAAAGCCAGGCTGTGATCCAGGGGCAGGCTGACTCCGCAGGGAGCCACCTCTGGTTGTGCAGGTTATTCAATGCAAAAGGAAACCCATTCAAGAAGCCTCCTGGGACTAGACTGTAGCTCAAGCTTTGTGCCCTTTTTTTGTGATATTTGAGGTCAAGCCACCCAAATGGAGTGCCAGTTTCTCATTCACAGAGTCTGTCTCTGGCTATAGGATGGCCCTGATGCTCTAACTGTAGGTGGCAGGTCGTTTTTCAGGTAAGGCAAATTGCCATCTTCTTAAAGTTGGCCAAGCCCAGCCTTTGGACCCTGTGAGGGAGCCGTTAGGATGCTCTGAGTTACCAGAGTTCATAAACCTTCATGAGCCCTCAGTCCACAAGCCCAGAACAAGATCCTAGTTTTGGTTTAGTAACTCCTGTTTCCTTATTAAATAATCTGTTATTTGCATAATTTTTGTGAATTTCTGGAATTCCATGAGAGCACCTTAGAAAGTTTCCAGAAGTTTCCACTTTGTCTCTCCAGGCCTAGGGATTTTCAGTCCCAACAGTAGTGAGAGGATGCATCCCATGATGTGCTCCTTGACTCACAGGGCAACTGCAGGCCTCATGGAATGGAAAACTGTGTTCTAAAAGGCCACCACGAAACCTGCAATTCTTTGATGCAGGATCATTGTAGCTTTAATTTTAAAAAAATATTTTTTAAAATATACTGGCACCAAGCCTAAAGTGAATTTATAAAAAATTTTTTTTTTTTTTTCTGGGCATGATAGACAGGTACATTCAATTATAGTCAATTTCCCTGAAGGACAAATGGTATGCGATCGTATCTCAAACTTAGACTTTGTTTAGGTCTGATATTTATGTGCCTTTGTTGCTAGGCACTTATGTGATGATTCAAGTATTATTTAGATTTCTTTTAAGAATACCTGCATACTCACTGCCATTGCAAAGGGACCCTTTTCAGTGAATAGTGCTAAATCAGAGATGGCTATGTCAAAGCCGCACAGAAAAAGGAAAGATGGGTTGAACATTATATTCTAAAAATAGATGGAAGGTTCTTAAAATTATCCCAGGTGAGATTTTTTTCTCAATATCTGATTGACAAAAATGATTTAGTAACAATATAAATCCATCCTCTAGGCGCTTATCATAGAAGACGGCAATCTTTTTTACTTTATATTGATAATAGTGTGGGTCCAAAACTGTCTGTGTTACCTTAGAGCTGGGCTTCCCTACTCTACAGGTAAAACACATATCACAAATAACCCAACTCCTCAAAGCCACACAAGTTCCAGGGTGGGAACCAGGCAGCTGCTGAGAAAGATACATATGGCCTTAATTTTGGGAGTGGTTTATAGTAGTTTTGATTAGAACCTGATGCCCCCATTTAAAATAAGACTTTATTTACTAGGCTGGTGAGTGAGAACAGAAAATTTGATCAGTGTGTGGGCCTAGACTGTGGGCATTACGGCCTCTAAGTTGGCAAGCCTAGCAGCATGAGACCATGGCTTTGGGGGTCAAAAGCCATCATAGAAATCCAGATGTTCTGAAACATCCCATTTTTCTAATTAAATGTGTTTCCTTCACTTATGGACTAAAGGGAAGAGCAGATATGAATAGGTGACAGGTAGTAGGTAGTGCTATAAATGGACATTACCCAAGGCAGCCTTCCATTCACCTAACCATTTATTCAGAAGACATCTAGTTGATACCAATTAGGTGACCAGCACTGGAACATGACAGAGATGAATATGACATGGTCCTTGTCCCAAAGAACTCAGTCTTGTCACTAGACTTTCTTTCAGACTTAAGTCAATACTTGAATCATTTCAAAAGGCTCTAAGAAACCGTGCCTTCTGTGTGGAAAGGAGGGGTGACATCAATGCCTTAGACCAGCTCTGCCAGCAGGGAACTTGGGGAAGGGTGTACATGGTCTGGATGTAGAGGGCCTGCCCAGGATGGCTTCACTCACCACTGTTCTCTCCGTGTTACAGTTCCTGGACCTTGCGACCCTGAAGACTTGATCGATGGAATCATTTTTGCTGCCAATTACCTTGGCTCCACCCAGCTGCTCTCAGACAAAACCCCCTCCAAAAATGTGCGCATGATGCAGGCCCAGGAAGCAGTTAGCAGGATCAAGGTGAGGAGATCTGCAAGGTTGGAGGGGGATGGTGGGCAACTGCAGGCACCTGAGAAGTTTATAGCATCATCCCACACCTGTGTCTAGTCCAAGGTCAGAGAGTAGATTGAAATATCATAAGCAGGGCTCATCTATGACCCTGCCAACAGTTTTAAACAGAAAAGGATTTCTAATGTGCACTGGAGTCTTTTTATTTATAAACACTATCAATTTAGGTTGTTCTCACTAGCCAGTCTTGAGGAAAGTACATATGATCATAGACTGAAAAGTTGATACATTTGAGGCATAATATTCAAAATGACGTCCTTCCTCATTGTGAGATGGATCCCTGGGTTACCACTGACAGAGGTCCATTGGTATTAGGCTTGGTTCAAACTAGGTGGCATTGCTTTTTAACCACTTGATACTGTTCAAGACAGACTGAACTGGTTAGCTTCAAGTAGAATGAAAACCTAACCTGGCTAGTCTGAATAAGTCAGGGCAAAGGTAATCCGGTTTAAACTAGTTTGAGCAAACCATAACCTGTTTCAATCTATTTTTAAAAGACTTTAAAGGAATAAACCTATTTGGTCATTCACAACTAGTTTGAACCAGCCCAAACCAGTTTAAGCCTATGGAAATACAGAGCTGTATGATTCTTTCGGACATCATGGTAGAGATTCTAAACAACTAGGACACTTAATGTGTGTTCATGCCACAGTGCACCCAGCCCTTAGAACTGCAGACAGTGTTCATTCTAAAATCCAGAATGAGACATTTCCAGCAAATTGGAATGAGTTAGGACTCACCAAAATTGACTTATCCAGTGTCAGCTGGTCAAAATTGATTCCCCCCTCCAAAAGGCCATTCCCTTTTTCATTCCTTTTCTCACACATTCCCCAGGTACATCCTGAAATGACAGTATGGAATAAGAAAGAACAACAAGTAGACAGCATTAAGAGAGTCCTTAACCTTTTGATTAAAGAAAAATATCCCTTTAGCACATTTTTGTGTAGGCTGTGCCAGGTCCTAGGAAGGAGACAGGAGGAATCAAGCCAGCAAGTGCACAGGGCAAGCCAGAGGTATCTGGTCCAGGCCTCTTACCCGAGTTGATTCTAGTGGTAGTCACATGTCCAGGTTCTGCCCTGTGGTTGGTGAATATTGAACAGGTCATATTTCCATTGCTGCCTTAACTATCATGTTTTGAGCCCCCAGCTTCCCAGTTATACTGCAGTTCCCCAGGATGCTGTGTGCATGTCGCCGGGTCTCCTCTCATTGCTTCCTCATCAAGCAGCTCTCCATTGCACCTGCTGCCATCATATGTTACTTGCTGCTCTTATCATGGCTCTGTGCTGGGAAGAAGCACTTCTCTCCCAAGCTGCCCCTTCACTTAACTTATAGTATGTACAGTAAGCCATTCTGCAACTTCTGACACCTTCAGATGTGTACACCAGGGGATCTTTTACAGCTATCTCAAAGGTGGCTATTGTCACAACACTGATAGGACCTACCAGTTGTTCCAGGGACACACAAACATTGTCTGTGCTTCAGGAGCCCCACTGCTATAAGCCTCGTTCTGTGGTATGTGTTCTTCTCCTGAAGTTAGTCTCTTCCAGGATGATGGACAGTGGGGAAACGCCATGAAAGCATAGTAGGAATGTCATTCAAACTAAATAAGCAAAGCGTGTCAACAGGTTATTGTTAAGCTATCGATCCACGCTTGGTGGGTTAGCTTTTACCTTCTGATTGTTACAGTGACTGGGGGAATTTCTTAGGCCAGGCTGCTCAACACCCTGTAATGTACAAGATAGAGCCACACAACAAAAATTCATATCCTCCAAGTGTTCCCAACATGGAATGCAGCTAGAGGAATCTACCAAAATAAAGCAGTAGATCAGCCCCTAAAGGAAAGGGGAGTCTTTTGAGATAGGAGAAACTAACCTGAAAGCAACACACAGTTTTCTAAGTTCTATATAACAGGTTTCAAAGTTTTTAAGATTCAGGTTTTATTCTGGGTACTTTATTTATTTGCCACCTTATAGCTTTTGGCTCCTGCAGCTGGAGTGTCTGCATCTCTCTCCTCATCTTATGACATTTACATAGGACTAGGTGGTCTGATAAGGGGCAGAAAGACACAAGGTACATCACTTGAACACAAAGCAGCTTGCATGGTACACTGTAGCATCCCTCTATCAGACTACATCCAGTGACCATGGTAGCCCAAATGAGGTTTTCATGTTTCCACTGTGGTACCTGATAATGTTGTTCTTCCTTCAAGGAAATCAAATTTTCATAAGAAGCCAGAGATTTTACTCTGAAGCTTTCAAGGAATCTATATCCATAAGTTCCTCAGTTCATTTTAGCCTAATGCTCCATGGCTCTGTTGATCAGAAAAGGCAAGATAGAGGCTGTTCGATTATGAATACATTTTAGACCTGTCTAGAGCAGAGTAGACATTTGAAAAACGTGTTTATTTTTTTTTCAAGCAAATTACTTTGATTAAAGGACCCCATTACAGAGTGGTAAAATTAAATGGATGCATTGACACTTAAGTGTCATTTTATAATGTGCTTCTATGCATTGGAAAGAACTGTTACCTGTCATTAAATATTTTTGGCTTTGTGTTCCTTTTACATTCATTTAAATGTGCATCAGATCGTTTGACCTCACACCCAGAAGCCTTTTCCAAGTTTAAGTGGAGATGGCTGTTGATTTCAGCACCCCTGGAAAGTGGCTGTGTCAGGGAGCATGCACACATTTTGCCAGAAGCAAAGGAGGGCATTGATCCCCAATAGTCCAGGTTCAAGGAGAACTTGCACCATGATGCTCTCTAAGGGAGATGTCATCACACTGGTTCCTTAAGAGCACCAGACCTTTCAGGAATGAGTTATTTGAGACCACTTCAGTAGAAGAAATGCAGAGCCTAGCAAGGCTGCAGATTTCACAGTACCCACCCAGGAAGGAAAAAGAAAAGCTCTAGGGATTTATTTCGCAATTCATTTAGAAGCCTTGTCCTTAACCTCAGGCTGATGAGTCATCTTCAGATGGGGTGCTTTTCTCTACACCACAGTGAAGCAGCTTCCCTTCCCCACCCCTCCTCCTGCAGACCCTGTATTTCCTCTTTCCTCTGCCTCCATGAATTGTTTCATGTTGCTGGAGGGATGCAAGTGCAGCCTGGTATTTGTGCTGCCTTCTTTGAGCAGACTTGGACCCTGAAGCCAAGTTTTCGTTTTCCATTTCTGGTCTATTTGTCCTGGTGTCTGTCACTCACATAGCACCAACTATATGCTAGGATAGAATGTCACTCATTGGATTTATACTTGGAATTCGGAGAGTTACTATTTTCTTAACAAAAAATTTAGATTTGACAAATGGAGAGAGAATTTGGAGTTGTGCTTTGGCCAGTCATTTTCCACTTCATGCAAAAAGAAAACAAAGGAATTTGACTCAAAGAGCAAACTGTATTTCTGAGAAGTCCTGTAATAGGCACTTTAGAAGTCAAAATTAACCAACACACTCCTTGACCTTGAAAACTTGCAGTCTAATAAAAGGAGCCAGAAAGACCATGTAGGTAAGAAGACTACAAGGCAAACTGTGGAAACCTAAAGGCAACTCTGTCTACCAAAATATAAGAAATGAATCTTGTCTGAATACAGTAACGGAATTAGAAGATACCTAATGGTTTGGGGAGGGTTTCCTAAACCATTTTTGGTTGGCCCCTCCCTAATATCTCCTTTCTGCCCTTGTTGTTCATCCATTTTTTTAAGAAGAAATACTATTCTTCCAGGACCTGCACTCCTCCCCGACATACCTTAGAACAGTGGTTTCTCACAGTGTGATTCCAGGACCCACAGCATTCACATCTCTACAAACTTGTGGAGCAGGTTTTTTGACATGGAGGGAATAGAGGGCACCACTCAGGAGACCAGAGAGCTTGCACTCTGAGACCACAGGCATGGCCAGCTATGGGTAGACTCATGCCAAGACTTAAGGAAGGTACCTAACAGTTCCTACTGCCCTTCTTCTCTGCACACAGGCTTCTGACAGGGCAGAGTGGGAACTGAGAGTCCACTGTTGCCCTGCACACAGGGGCATGCTGAAGAGCCCTTGAGCAACTCAGTTGGTTCTGACTATTGCCCCGTCCCAGGTGTGTATGGCCAAAGGGGGCTCCAAGAGGAACTTTACCCTGCTCTGGGCATGTCCCACAACCAAGGTGGGCATTAGTGCTAAAGGAGTCTGCAGGGGGAGAAAAGCCCCAGCTGCTCCCCTGCTTGTGGGTATACAGGATCAAAGGTCCCTCTCCAGGCAGGCACTTCTACATAATAGCAGAAAGGAAAACCATACTTCTTGCTGCCACCCACCCACATGGTTCCTCTGCACCTTGTTTGACCACACAATGCTGACAGGACTGGGTGTGAGCACCACAGAAGGGAACACTGCAGCTGCTGCCACCACCTCTCCCTTGTAGTGTCTGGCCCTCACCACTGTTCAGGCTTCAGGCTCACTGTGAGTGCCAAAGGCCTTTGCTAGGAACAGATCCAAGGTCAACATTACCAGACAGGGGCCCCCACTCCCACTGTATGAGTAGTCACACACTGTGCGCCTCACACAGTCTGCCGTCTATATCACCTGTCTGAACTATTGGAGTGTCCCCGCTCTCTCATGGCCCAGAGATGCGGGATCTCTCTGACTGTGATACGGTGTGCATATTGTGCTCAAACTCACTGACCACAGCCAAAGAAGTTGTAGAGAATATGCAGTGTTGCTCAGCTAGGATCAAAGCCAACACTACATGATAAACTGACACCCCAAAATATCTTCATGAGAAAGATGCTTACTGTGAAGGCCATCCCATAAAAGTGGTAGTGAAATCTGATCCATCAGATGCAGGCATCTAATGAAGGAATACAAGAAATATGAAAAAAAACAAGGTACTATGACACCTCCAACAGATTCCAAAGAAATCAAAATGGAGGAAATGCCTGATAATCAAATGATACAGAAAAGCTCAGTGAGATCCAAGAGAAGACAAACGAAATTAGGAAGGTAGTGCAGGATTTGAATACCAAATTTAGCAAAGAGACAGATTTTTAAGAAGAACCAAACAGGCCTTAGGTAATGAAGAGCACAAGAAATCAATTTAGAAGCTCAATATACTAGATTAAGCAGAAGAAAGAATATCTGAATTTGAAGACAGGTCCTTTGAAATGTCCCAATCAAACAAAATTTTTTTAAAAAAAAGGAAATAAGAATGAAGATAACATTCAAGATCTTTGGAAGATCATTAAACATCCAGATCTAAGGTGAGGAGATAAAGATTACTTTTCAATAAGTTAATAACAGAAAACTTCTCTAATCTTAGGAAAGACATGGATATTCAAATGAAGGACAATTATAGAACCCCAAGTAGATATGCTGTAAAGATCTTTTCAGATCATATTATAGTGAAACTGTCAAAAGTATAAGACAAAGAATCTAAAAATCTGTAAGAGAGATGTGTCAAGTCACTTTTAATAGCTACCCCATTAGACTAACAGAAACCCTATAGGCCAGGAGGGAATAGAATGATATATTCCATATCCTTAAACAAAACAACCAAGGTTACTATACACAGCAAGGATATCTTTCAGAAATTAAAAGTAAATAAAGACCTTCCAAGATAAGCAAACACTGAGGGAATTCATGACTTCCAGATCAGCCTTACAAAAGATACCTCCCGTGCTTTCGGACTGGAAAAATATTGCTAAAATGCCCACACAACCCAAAACAATCTACAGGATTCAGTGCACTCCCCCTCAAAATATTAATGAAATTCTTTCCAGAACTAGAAAAAATGAGCCTGAAATTCATATGGAAGCTCAAAAGACCCTGAATATCCAAAACAATCCTGGAGGCATCACATTACCTGACATGAATGTACACTGCAGAGCCACAGTCACCCAAGCAGTGTGGTATTGGCATAAAAACAGCACATAATCAATGGAACAGGATCAGGATCCCAGAAATAAAACCTCACATCTACAGCCAAATGGTTCTTTACTAAGGAACCAGAAATATACATTGGAGAAAGAACAGCCTCTTCCATAAATAATGCTGGGAAAATTAAATATTTACATGCAGAAGGCTAAACCTTGACCCACATCTCTCACTCTTTGCAAAAACTGACTCAGAATGTATTAAAGAACTTGATGTAAGACCCAAACCTCCAAAACTACTAAAAGAAAACATAGGAGAAACATTTCAAAACATTGATACAGGCAGTGATTTTCTGGATAGGACCCCAAAGTTCAGCAAAAATTGACAAATGAGATTACATTGAACTAAAAAGCCTCCGCACAGCAAAGGAAACAACAGAGGGAAGAGATGACGTACAGGATGTGAGACTATATTTCCCAGCTATTCATCTGATTAATATCCACAATATATAAAGAACTCAAAATAGCAATAAGAAAGAGAAGTAATCCAGTTTTTAAAATGGGCAGCCAGGTACCATGGTGTGCACTCTTAGTCCCAGCTGCTCAGGAGACTGAGGTAGGAGGATGGCCTGAGCCCAGGAGTAAGAGGCCAGCCTGGGAAATATAGTAACAAATTCATTCATTCTCATTCATTCCCCCCCACACACACACACACAGCAGATGATCTAAATAGATACTTCTCAAAAGAAGAAATACAAGCAGTCAACAAATACATGAGAAAAATGCTCAATATCACAATATCATTCATCATCAGAGAAATGCAGAGCAAAACTGAAATGGGATACCATCTCACCCCAGTTAAAAGGGCTTGTTATCAAAAAACAAAACAAAATGCTGGCAAGGATATGGGGGTAAAAGGAACACTTACACATTGTTGGTGGGAATGTAAATTAGTAAAATTATATAGCCATTATGGAGAATAGTATGGATGGTCCTCAAAATGCTAAAATTAGATCTACCATATGATCCAGCAATTCCACTCCAAGGTATGTATTCAAAGGAAGTGAATTCAGCATACCAAAGAAATACCTACACATTCACGTTTATTGTGGTATAATTCATATTAGCCAAGATATGGAATCAGCCTTGGTGCCATCAACATGTGAATAAATAAAATATGGTGTGTGTATGTGTGTGTGTGTGCACACACACATTCACACACACACAAAATGGAGTATTATTCAGCCATAAAGAATGAAATCCTGTCATTACAGCAAAATGGGTACATTCAGAGGACATTATGTTAAGTGAAATAAGCCAGACACAGAAAGACAAATACTACATGGTCTCTCTCTTATGTGAGAGCTTAAAAAAAAAAAAAAAGTCACCTGAAAGTAGAATAGTGATTACTAGAGACTGGGAAGGGGAGGATGGAAGAAAAGGGATTGGTTGTGATCAGTGCATGCTGTTTGCATGTATGAAGATACCATGCTGAACATCTTTTCCAAAATGGTTCTGCCCCAAGATTGTGTTCACTTTGCTTCACCAGCAGTTCCCATAATTACTTGGACACAGAGTACATCATCACTGTGTCTGTCACCTGCTAATGTTTTCTTACTCATGCTCTCTGCAAGATGTTTTGGAGAAACTTCTGGAGAGAACTTTGCCCTACATCCTGTCTCTCAGGTGGCCCGGGGTAGATTCACACCTCTCTCAACACAGTAAGGACATCTGGTACTGTCGGGAGAGTACCGAACTTGAAACCTGTGCAGCCAGCTCACCTGTCCTTTCTCTCCTCACTCTCTGCATTCCACCCTCATTCCACTTCATTCCCTCCTCATCAGCAGGAAGACAGAGTGGCCTGCTGAGCCCCACTGAGCCAGAGAGACAGGTGCATGTCCAGTGTGGTGTCTCTATCACCATTCTTGCTGTATCTGTGAAGCTCATGGAACCAGATCACAAGTGGTGTTGACATATTTTGTGGCATGTGTGCTTTTTTTAAAGGAACATTCATTATTCTTATATCTGTCTTTACCAGCCTGTCCCAGAAATCAGATTTTTTCTCATTCTTTTATGATTTCCTTTAAATGTCAAAGCTTATGATTTCATTGTAGAATTAAATTTTCCATCATTGTAGCTTTGTCTGAGTCATGTCGTCTCCCATGTTGCTTGAAGAGGACTGTGATCAATAGAGAGGATACTGACACTTACATCAGGCCCTTCGTATACGTTATCTGGTGGAGGGGGGTGGGGAATCCTGACAGGTTGGTATTATTAGCTCCATGATACAGGCAAGCCAAGAAGTTCTCAGAAGAGAAGCTTGCCCAGGCTGCACAACCAGTGGTGTAGAGTGTAATGTGAGACTGCCTGGCTTGGAATCTGTTCTGCCACTCCACAGAACAGTTATGTGATGTTGGGCCAATTAATTAGCCTCTCTGTGCCTCGTTTTCCTCTTCTGAAAAGTGTGGATATATAGCACCTGCCTCACAGGATGGTTGTAAGCTTTTACACGTGAAATGCTTAGAAGGCTCCTGGCACTTGTAAGTACTTAGTAGATGTTGGCTAGAGAAAGAAAAGAGAACAGCAGGGAGCAGCCGGATGTGGCTAACCTTAAGTGCAGAACAGCCTCAGTGCACATTGTACATGAAGTAAGTGGATGGCTCCACAGTCTGTTTTATGTGCCACCACCCAGGCTCATAAGCCACAAAACATGAGGATTAAAATGGATGTGGACAGTGTTGGTTTAATAATGCATGCTGGCTTAATATTTCTCCTGAACCTCTTTCTGATGCTGTAATTTCTCATCCTGGCTCTGACTCCATTTTTTTATTATAATTTGTTGCAGGACACTTAGAATAATCAATGACTTATCATATCCAAGTGCATAAAATATTTTTAACTTCATAAAAATTATTTCTGCAGACTTTTCATGAAACTCAGGTTTTGATCTTCTTATCACCCATTTCAGGAAAGAAACAATTTGGGTTTTCCATGGGTGGTGATCTATTTTCCTTTGAAAGAGTTCTTTCAAGGCATGGTTCTCTGGAGATAGAGAATTTTGACCAACTGTTCTTGGATCTCTGGTATCAAAAGCAGTAGAAATTCCTGTATCATTGCCATCTCACTTCAGGAAAGGTGGCAGAGAACAAATGTTTGGATCCCACTGCTGTCATTTATACTGCAGATTACAACGGAGGCAGTTCAGAACATCCCAGGCAGGACTCTCACATTCTACATTGGAATATGTGTGACATGGAGTAGCATCAGGTTAGGGCAGTTTTCAGATACAGAAATAGTATCACCATAATGGCCAGCAGTTAGGGTAATGTGTGGCTGCTGTCTTCAGAGTTTTCCAGAGCAGACAGCTCACCCTGAGCTTATAACACTAGGAAGAGCTGTGGGGTGGCTGAGCGGGAGTGGGATTTTCCTAGTTTCCTGAGTGCACCAGAGAGTAGCTGTTTGGTGTTTGGATGGCTGACTCATCCAGTTTCTCTAAAATGAGTTAGTACAGGCAACACACTTTAGACATTAGTGGAACAGAAATACTACTGAGCAGAAGAGCTTTTCCACCAGGTGAGTACCAAGGAGTCCAAGAGCTCAGCTTTTCCTCCACCCCACCCCATCACCAAACCAGCATCCACAGTTTGGCCATTGACTCACCATTATTTGTACAAGATCTGTATATATATACATATATGTATCTATATCTATATATATATATCAAGCCTTGCCAAGAGCCAGGAGCCAAGAAATTGCACTCTGACATAGGTTAATTATAATCATCTGCAGACACAAAGTACTTAGTGCACTGTTGAAAGAGTTTGCAAATATTCATTCTGTCCTCAAAAAAAAAAAAATCTCATGAAGTAGATACTGTTTTATCCCCATTTCACAGAAGAAAATGAGGCACGGTGACATTGAGTGGCTAGCTCAAAGTCGCAGAACTAGTAGGTGGCAGAGCCAGGATTTGGTTTTAAACAGTTCAGCCCCAGTTTTATCCACCATATTTTTTTTCAACTATGGGCAAAAGGAGAAATATTATATACATTTTTAGCTAGTCATGAATTAATATTATAAATTGAAAGGGGAAGTATTTAGAAATAAAGAGGGAAAAAGTAAAAGGATCTATTCAATAAGAAACTATACCACCCTAAATATACATGCACCTTATAACTACAAAACAGGTAATGCAAACATTGACAGAGCAAAAGATGCATAGGTAAACCATAGTAACAGCTGGAGATTTTAACACACCTTTCTCAGTAAAGGGGTAGAATAAAATGACACACACACATAAAAAAAAGCAAGTACATACAAGATTTAAAACATCATCTTAACCAACAACTATAAAATACCATATTTTGAAGTCCATGTGACACATTAACCAAAATCAATCATGTGCTGGGTCAAATTTCAAAAGACTGAAATTTTATACAGTATATTCTCTGATCCAGTAAAATTAATTTAGAAATACAAAAATAATAACTAAACCCCAAATGTATTCAAATTAGTAACACAATTTTAAGTAATTCCAAGGTTCAAAGAAATCACAGTTGAAATTACAAAATGGTTTAATGGGACAGTACTTAAACTGCAAAATACCAAAATTTGTGGGAGACAGCCAAAGCAGTACATACAGGGAGAGTCATAGCTTTATATGTAAGAAAAGGAAAAAGTCTGAGAAACCATATAACTTTATATCTCAAGAAACTGAGGGGGGAAATTAGCAAATTAAACCCAAAGAAAGTAGATGGAAATAAATATCTAGGATAAAATCCAAAAAACAGAAAAATAGGCATGCAATAAAGAAAATCAAGACAACTAAAATGAGTTCTTTGAAAATATCCATTGCATTTAGGCACAGGCAGCACCTCAACAAATTTCTTTCATCCCACTGCCTCCACCATCTACTAAGTTCTGAATTAGGAAATCAATTTTCTTTAGAGGGGGATTTTTTTTTTTTAAAGCTAGTCCTCCTCCTACAGAAGTGCTTCATATCACTATCAGTATTAGTTTTGTCACCTCCCTTTTTGACTTTGAGTCTCTGCAAATTCTAACTATTCTCCTGTCTCTGTTTGTTCCATGCTAAGCAGATGGCCCAGAAATTAGCCAAAAGCAGGAAGAAGGTGCAGTACAAACAACTCCATCACCTTGGTGTTATGCCTGTTCTTTTCATTTGTTTATGTTTTGCCTTTTTATTATTTCGTGTTTTTATTTTCTGCATCCAGCAAGTTTTTGTTCAGATTTCTTTTCAAACCGCCCCATAAGCCAGCATTTCTCAAAACTCAGTTGCCTACAGTGGCTGTTTTTTTGTTGCTCATTAGTCATTTCACTTCAGAGGAAGGACAGGGAACAGATTGGAGACACTAAATGAATCCTATACTAGTGTGGAAGTTCCAACCATTCAGGAGCAGGGATGTGGCAGGGACTTGGGCCTGTGCAATTACAGTTATGTTTGATTGGGGAATTTGTCAGATTGCTGGATGCAAAAAAGAAAACTCGCTAATAACCACACGTGTGCAGAGTTCAACCTTAAATGAACCAGACTGCGCTTTTTTGATTATGGAGCTTCTAGGTGCTTATGAACTACTCCTGGGACATTGAGGCCTTGGGGCTCTTTCTTATTGGGGTGGCTTCAGGAGTGGGCAGCTGATTCTGTGTTGGCTGGGTGGTATATGAACATGAAGACCCTCTTACCAGAACTGCATCCAAATGGCTTCATTTGTACCTGCTCTAAACATTGTACCCCTTCAGCTCAAGCGGGGATAAATTCTAACTGACTTCTCCAAGGTCATTGGGTATGAGTTAGTTGCTCTTATCCTGTCCTTATCCTTCAGTCTCCAAAACCCTTGCAGAATGGGCCACTTGCCATCATTGCTCAGAGCCAAATCTACTGCAAAGGGGATTCGACATTTTCCCCCAGAACCTAAAGATGCTAACACTCGTCCATGTGTCCATCCTCTGTGTGGTACCTTCAGCTTTGGCAATTAAACCCCAGAGTCTGCGTTGCTGTTCTGGTGACTGTGTCTTGGTGCCTGTGTGTGTGAGCTAACCTTGCCCCTTTTATCTGGATCAGAACACCATGGTAAAACTTGGTCTTGGTGCTTTTTTCTTTTTAGGCTCCTGAAGGCGAATCTCAGCCAATGACCGAGGTGGACCTCTTCATTTCTACCCAGAGAATTAAAGTACTGAACGCCGACACACAGGTACCAGCTGGCTCCCACCTTTCCTGGGGTGAAGCCTAGCAGCATTGCAAGGCAGAGTCTTTGCCTGTGCCTACGGTGTGGCTGTCCCCATCTGCTGAGCTCCATGCACCCTGCTAGTGCCTCTTGCTGGGTGGGGCTGTCATTGTCTTAAAGCTCAAAGGAAAAATTAAAACATGGACGTTGTTTGTCATTCTCCTGAGTTTTCTGCAGAGATTTCATTAACAGGGACAGATAAGCCTTTTGAGAAGTTTGGTTTAAAATCACGCATGAAAAACCTGTCATTGAGATTTTGTCATTCTTTTTCATTTCACCAGAGAGTCTAGTGTTTATAAAATATTTAAAATTTCTTATTTCTTTTCACTGTCAGAAAGCATTTCTTGCCCTAGGTTGGTCAAGGGAAATGCCTCAGGCCAGAGGGAGTATCTGTAAATCTGCCAACAAGATCTTTGCTATGAGCCCTGAAGCCCACCCCAATGGCAGACCTTCTCATAGGTCTTTAGACTTATGGGCTCTCCCCTCTTGCCTCCAGGAGACAATGATGGACCACCCTCTGAGGACCATTTCCTACATCGCAGACATTGGAAACATCGTTGTGCTAATGGCCCGCCGGAGGATGCCCCGCTCCAACTCCCAAGAGAATGTCGAGGCCTCCCACCCATCACAGGATGGGAAAAGACAGTACAAGATGATCTGCCATGTCTTTGAGTCTGAAGATGTAAGGGTGGCTTCCCTTGAGCTTTCTCTGGGTGACCTGACAACAATTGGGTGGCCAGATTCTCTTGATTTCTCAGAACTGAATCAGTCTAATTCATCATACATTAAACAGATATTTATTAAGCACCTGCCATGCATCAGGCACTGTACTAGAGCTAGGGATATGGGGCTGAATAAAATATACAACAAGTAACTCACATGGGTTGAAAGTCACAGAAAATAAATAGATAAATATTCTTGGTATAAAATTATAGCGGGGCCAGGCATGATGACACACCTGTGATCCCAGTGCTCAGAAAGCTGAGCAGAAGGATCACAAGTTCGAGGCCAGCCCTAGCAACTTAGTGAGGCTTAGCAACTCAAAATTAGCACCTCAAAAACAGGAAAGGCTGAGAAGTAGCTCAGGGTCAAGCAGCACAGGGATTGGGCTGTTTTAAGTAGGGTGATCAGTAAAGTCCTCTCTTAAGAGGGTGACATTTGAGCAAAGACCTGAATAAAGTGAAAATGAGGAAAGAGCAAGGGCCAAGTCCCTGAGGCATGGGCCTGCTGGGTTTGATTGAGAAGGGAAAGGAGCCATATGGCTGGAGAGCTTGAAAGAGGAAGAGGGGGAACAGTTCCATCAGACTTCAGCTGCAGGGGTACAAACAGGTCTCACGTGATGTTTAAGGAACTTGGAGAGGGCAACTCTGTGTTGTTGACAGCTCTGCCCTTAGCTATAGGAAAGTTCACATCCCTGATCCCCCCCCCGACCCCCAGCCAAAGGTAGGAGACCCCCCACCCACTCAGCCCCAGTCCCTAGGATCCCAGCTCCTTCTCCCTCCCAGAACTGCTAGTCTCTAATCCTCATATCTCCAGGTGATAAGATCAACAGAGGCAGTTTACAAAAGAGGTCATTCTTTCATTTGACCTTCTTCCAGGTTGGCCCTAGAACAGCTGGTAAGGCTGCCAGGCTTTAAAGGGCAATGGCACCTGGGCTTCCCCCAGGCACCCACCCTCCATGGGCCTTCACAGGCCTGGGAAGCTGCCCTCCAGGACAGGGTCACAGACCCATGATGATCTTGAACCTCACAGCCCAAACCCGGAGGGCCACGTCACCACCCTGGACTCTGTTCATTTTTTCCCTGTGCCACAGAGGGAAAGGTCTGTTTCTCGAATGGAGCAGAGAGCCCCAATTTACCCAAGAGCACCATTTTTCTCCAGCCAAGTGTTCACCTCACTGCAGTAATTTGCCTTCCTCCAAGAACTTAGGAGCCCAGGCAATCCTCCTTTTCTCCAGGAATCCAGAGCTGTGAAGGCTGTAACACAGCAGGGAAACACTGACACTTATTGACACTTATCCTCTACTGGTCTGGTTCTCTAGAAAGCAGCTCCCAGACAGGCTGGCTGAGGAGGTAGGGAGCTTGCAAGGCCTCTTCCTACCACTCTTCAAAGCTGAGGCCAAGCATGCAAACTGGGACAAACTGGGTTTCAGGAGATTGTCAGAAAGTTTGTGAGTGACACTTGAAGATCTTAAGTCCCCTGTGTTCTGCAGAGGAGTGGAAAAGTGGAGAGAGCTCTGCTCACCAGGTTTGAAGATCTCAAGGACACCCAGCTGCCACCATCTGACCTGGAGCTCAGGAGGAGGGGTTTCTTGTCCTTGAGATTTCTTGAGGGTTCATCCAGAAAAAAATGGAAAGAACAGAGGAGCAGGAGCTAGGATAGGAGTGGACCCGAGACTCTCACACCTTTGCTTCCACTACAGCATGGACGAGCACATTGTCTGCAGCACTAGCAGGGCTGGGTTGGAATCCTGATTCCAAATACAAGCTGGGCACTGCTGAACCTCAGAGTCCTTTTCTGTAGAATGGCAGTGCCACCCTCTCTGGGCCACTGTGTGACTCAGAGGTGGTGCATTTTCAGGCTGATGCCTGGCATATGGCAAGAGGTCCATAAATGCCAGTTGGTACATCCATTAATGATGATCAGTAAGTCCACAGGTCATATTCCTGGGTTATATTGTTTCAATTCATCTACACACACCTCTTGATGCCAAAGCAATTCCTCACCCCCTTCCAGGCTTACAGCAGGTCCTTGGTGAGTTTTGGCATGTGAAGTCACCAGATTGTCTAACTTAGAAAAATTAAGCATCTATTTTCCTCTGGCAAACCATAGAAAGTTATCAAAGTCCAGAGCAGGAGGAAAAATAATAGAAGCCAAGTCCCCCTCCTATGAGCTGTATGACCTTTGTGTCCCTAGTCCCAAGTCTCCTCACCTAGAAAATGCAGGGTTGGACTGGATCAGAGCTCTTGACTATTGTATCCAACACAACCTTTTGAAAAATTTCCACAAAATAATCAATATTTGGCCATATATAGTAGAAAGGAGAAATAAAAGGTAAGCAAGCTAAGGTAAAAATCATAGCACAGTATGTAAATGTGCTTATACCTTCTTGATTTATAAGTAAGAGAACATAGTATTCAGTGTGATGTTGTAAACATTTTCTACTTGACATTTTGAATTGAAGGCTAAATAACAGTATGCATATATAAACACACAGGCAGAATCACCATGTACCACAGTGAGGGTACAGGCCAATAGGGATGTGATTTATTGGCAGCTCAGATCCCACAAACACTAGTGATGTGCATAATTTTCCAAAGTCATGAAGCTACTCCTGCTAAAGTCTTGGACAAAACAACCATCTTCCTTCCACTTAAGCAGTACTGTTTTTGGAACATTCAGTGTAACTACACTATGAAAGTCTTTGTGCATATAAGCCAGAGTTCTTATGTCCCAAGTCCTGGACACAGATGATTAGAAACAGGTGTTACACATACATGAATGTCCTGTATGATATTTGAAAACTGTACAGGATACAAAACAACCTGTTATTGCATGGAACTGTCCCTTGCATGGCAGGATATTCAGCATCTCTGACTCCTGTCCATTGTCCTCCCTTAAGATCATTGTCATAATCAGAAATGTCCCCAACAATTTTGAAGACAGCCCCTGATAGGCACTGGTGATCCTTTGTAGAACTTCTGGCCTACCTGATGTCTAGGACCCCTTAAATTCAGGAGGATGATAATCCAGGGGGGGGACAGTGCATCAGACACCCACCCACAGCACTGCCCATTGACCACCATCTTCCCCTCTGGCTGCTGCTCTAGGCCCAGCTGATCGCACAGTCCATAGGGCAGGCATTCAGTGTGGCATACCAGGAATTCCTCAGGGCCAACGGGATTAACCCCGAAGACCTCAGCCAGAAGGAGTACAGTGATCTGCTCAACACCCAGGACATGTACAACGACGACCTGATCCACTTCTCCAAGTCAGAAAACTGCAAAGATGTAGGTACTTTCCTGAGACTGTTCCCCAGGCCGGGTCAGCTGGGTGGGGACCCCAGGGAGAGCGGGGAAGCCCTGCTGTGTAAATGAAGGCAGCAGAATGTGGGTTTGGCAGGACATTGTGAAGGGCTCACAGTCTCTCTAGCTCTACCCCAATGGACCTCGTTACTAAATCAGACACCCACCCACAGCACTGCCCATTGACCACCATCTTCCCCTAGCTCTTATTGTTATTGTGGACAGGTATCGCAGTATATCCTGTGTTCCTAGGAATCCAAAGCCAAGTGTTAGTGGATTCTAGAGGCAGATAGCTTGATAAGGGTAGAGTCCAGGATCTGAGAGTCTGGATAAGGGCACCAACAAAGTTCAGTTATGGTGCTCCTTCAAGCACTGGTCAAAGCCCACTGCATTTGGCAGAACAGAACAGACTGCAGGTTCAGCTGACAGATGCTGTGCACCCCACTGCTTCAGACTAAGCGCCCCAGGAGTAACTGGAGGTAGACAGAACCATCTGAGCTGGTCTGGAGGTTATTTGGAACACGTAGGAGCAAACAGAACCGAAGTAACAGGAAAATAGAATGTCAGAAAGCTGCAGATGCGTCTAGGGAATCAGAAAGGCTTGGCTTGAACAGAGGGTGGACCCAGAAAGAGAGGGTCAGACCAAAATAAGGTCCAGGTCAGACTGAAGGGCTTGCAATTCCAGCTGAAGCTTTCAGACTTTATCCCATAAATGTCAAGCAGCTTTAATGAGAAAGTTATCTTCTAATCCATTAATGTATGAGGGATCTCAGGTAAGGCTCCCTGGAAGCAGATTCTCAGGTGAGGATTGTTGTTCAACAAGTTTATTGCCAACCTCCACTCAGAAGAGTAGAATGTGGGAGCAGGATGTGGAGCACTAGGAAGAGTGTGGTCTCACTGGCATAAGTTTCTTTGTAATCTGAGGGAAGCTCTGAGACACAGAATACAGGACAGACTTATCCCGCCTTAGAGCAAATGACCTCTATTGCTCATTGGCCAAGGTTGAGCAAGAGATATAAAAGTTTGTTAATGCTTCTGTAGCAAAGTCCCACAGACTGGGTGCCTTCTGCAAAAGACGTGTGTCCTCTTCTCAGGTCTGGAGGCTGAAAGGGCAAGATTGAGGTGTTGATAGGGTTGGTTCCTTCTGTGGGCCTCAGGAAGGATCTGTCCCAGGCCTCTTTCCTTGGCTTATAAATGACCATCTCTTCCTTGTGCCTTCACCACATCTTCCCCATACAGTCTGTGTCCAAATTTCCTCTGAAGAAGACACCAGTCATACTGGATTAGAGCCCATCCAAATCACCACACTTTAACCCCATTCCCTCTGTAGAGACCCTGCCTCCATTTTGATGCCCTGGGGATTCTGGAGATTAGACGGCAACATAGGAATTTGGGCAATGGGAAACAGGTCACCCCATAATGGGGATGGAATGTCTCCCTTCTGGCCAAGGGCAGTTCTCAGGGAAAGGGCCAACTGTGAGCGTCAGCAGTAGTGGGGAGGGTGCCGGCTTAGAGAAGACCTCTCCAGACCCTAATAAACACACCCACACTCTGCAGGCTGCTTTCAAGAAGCACCTCACTTTTTCTCAGCATCTCTGAAAACCTCCCCATCCTGCAGGTGTGCAGCTCTAACTCCTGCCTGCTCTGCTGCCACAGAGGTCAGGAGAACATTATGCCTGCCCAGGACCTGCTCTTCTGTGTGCACTCCTGAGCTTGCAACTATGATGACTCCCACATCAGTTTTTCCTTTTTCTTTAACTTTCTCCTTGCAGAGAAGTTTTTCTGAATATTTATTTTTAACTCAGGAATCTTAAATGTTGGAGAGAACTTATGACATATTGTGGAATGGGATAACCTGTGCTTAGAATTCAAAAGCCATTTCTAGAAGCCATAATAGGCCACCAGAGCTCCTACTGACCAACTTTCCTCCCCTGCCAGTAGAGACAACATTGAAAAAAATGTTGGACAGGCCAAGTGTGTCGGTGCACGCCTATAACCCAGGCAACTCAGGAGGCTGAGGCAGGAGGATTCCAAATTAGCCTAGACAATTTAACAAGACCCTGTATCAAAATAAAATAAAAAGGGCTAGGGATGCAGTCAGTGGTACAGCATCCCTGGGTTCAATACCCAGTATCAGGAGGAAAAAAAAAAATCTAGTGCCCTGTGGTTGTGTGCTGAGATCAGATTGCTAATATGGAACAAGTATGAATTACAAAAAACAGCACTGGCCTATGTGAAATTGTTTCTTAAGGACTCTGGATGTGATGAGATGCAGAGAAGACAGGAGCTCACCTGGGCTGAGGTCATGAGGGAGTGTGGGTGTGTTTATTAGGGTCTGTCTTTAGGCAAGAAGTGGAGTGGCTTTCACTTCTACCACTACCTCCCATGGTTAATGATTCAGGATTTCTCTGTGTTTTTCTCCTGTCAGGTTTTCATAGAGAAGCAGAAAGGAGAAATCCTAGGAGTTGTGATTGTGGAGTCTGGCTGGGGATCCATCCTACCAACCGTGATCATAGCCAACATGATGCATGGAGGCCCCGCAGAGAAGTCGGGGAAGCTGAACATTGGGGACCAGATTATGTCCATTAATGGCACCAGCCTGGTGGGCCTGCCTCTGTCCACCTGCCAGAGCATTATCAAGGTACCCAGACCTGGGAAAAATCTTTTCTGCTAATCAACCCAAAATGACATGAAGTGTAACTGCTATCTAATCATTAACATTTACAAATGTATTCTAAGTGTCAGGCACCAAGGAAGGCACATACAAAAAAGGCTTGTGCTCGGGGCTGGGGCTGGGGCTCAGCAGTAGTGCACTTGCCAGGCCTGTGCGAGGCACTGGGTTTGATTCTCTGCACTACATATAAATAAAAATAAAAGGTCTAAAAACAAAATTATATATATAATATGCTTGTTCTCAGGCATCTCATTATTTAGTATTTATAAGCTCCTCCTATTTACAAGTCATTTTTAGATCAGGGATAGTATATTTGGCTCACTAACAGCCACTGCAGGCATCACTAATCAATCACAACCCTCTCTCAGTATGCCTAGACTCAGCCTCAGCAGCCTCAGCTCAGTAATCCAGACAGTCCCTTAGAGTGAAGTCAGATGTACTTGAGATGATTTACCAACTCTGTTAAGAATTATGGGAATGATAAACCAGGCATGGTGGCACACACCTACAGTCCCAGAGCCACTTGGGAGGCTGTGGTGGGAGGATCTTAAGTTCAAGACTAGCCTGTGTAACTTAGCAATACACTGTCTCATAATAAAAAATAAAATAAAAATAAAAAATAAATAAAAACAGAAAGGGCTAGAGATTAAGCTCAGTGGTAGAGCACCCCCAGGTTCAACCCCCATTGCCACAGAAAGAAAAAAGAAGACCCTAGAAATGCTTCAAACCTGAAGCCACTGACACAGGCAAGTGTCTTTCCCAGAGCCTAATGGCTAATTGCCGTAAGGAGGAAACTGTTATAGTCCATGGAGTCCTCTTCATACATGAACATAATGACTTCTCATTCAGCCTGAACTTATACCGTTACATAAAGCTAAGAAGAGCTACTTAAGTGAAAATTAAATGTGAATACTTAAGGAAAAGAAATTAGATTTTCTTCTTAACAATGAAGCATCCATGTGTAGTCTTCAACACTGATACTTGCTGATCGCATGGCCAGCATGACAGGAAGTATTCCTCCTATGAACCCCAAATAGTTCTGTACCATTAGCTAGAACATAGCTCTAGGGGATGAATTAATGCAGTCATTACAATCGTCCTTCTGAGCATAAAAACAGAACACAAAAGCCAACATCCTCATCTAAGAGGGTGGGGGTGCGAGTAGAGGGTGCAGTTGAGTGTTTACCACCAGGGTCAGTGCTTTTGTGCTTTTGCTTTTTTTTTTTTTTTTTTACGTTTTTTGTAGAGGAGCACAATACCTTTATACATTACGTTTATTTTATTTATTTATTTATTTATTTAAAATATTTCTTTTTTAGTTGTAGTTGGGCACAATACCTTTATTTTATTTATTTATTTTTATGTGGTGCTGAGGATCGAACCCAGCGCCTCACATGTGCTAGGCGAGCACTCTACCACTGAGCCACAACCCCTGCCCTATATTTATTTATTTTGATGTGGTGCTGATGATGGAACTCAGTATCTCACGCGTGCTAGGTAAATGCTTTACAACTGAGCCACAACGCAGCCCCAGTGCTACTTTGCTACTTTTAATGAATAAATTCTGCCTCTTCTTTAATGTATAGCCCTGTATCCTTTAATCATAGGGATAAATTCTGAAAAATGCATCATTAGGCAACTGTCATTTTGCAAACATCATAGAAAACCTACACAAACCCAGGTCAGTCGCTAGATGTAACCTTTTTTTAACCTTTATTTTATTTATTTATTTTTTAATTTTTTTTGTAATTATGGATGGACAGAATGCCTTTATTTTATTTATTTTTACGTGGTACTGAGGATCAAACCCAATGCTTCACACATGCTAGGCAAGCACTCTGCCACTGACCTACAGCCCCAATCTCTAGATCTGGCCTCTTGATGCAAACAAGAGCTGTGGTAATCACCAACTCTGAGGCCGCTATTGGCATCACATACCATACTGTTTTATAATAAACCTTGTTTTTTTAAGTAAGTATACTCCAGTGACAAAAGTATAGCATAGTAAATGCATGAACCAGTACTGCAGTCATTGATCAGGCATTATTACTGTACATAAGTGTGTGCTGTATTTGTACATGACTGGCCCTGATGTAGGCGTGTTTACACCAGCATCTCCAAACACATCAGGAATGAGTTGTGCTACAACCTTAGGACAGACACCATATCATTAGGCAATAGGAATTTTTCATCTCCTTTATAATCTTTTGGGGCTATCATGATATACGCAGTCTGTGATTGACTAAAACATCATTATGTGGCACATGACTAGACATTAAAGATTAAGATTAGAGACTCTTCTCTGAACATGAATATTCAGACATGTTTCATTGGGCCTCTAGTAGGTGCTGAGCTGAGCAATGAAGATACTAGATGACAATATGTATGTGGAGGATAATTTCAGTGATCCTAGCAACATAGAGGTAAAAGATTTGCCAGCATTTAGAGGAGGGAAAATTTTATACAACAATATTTAAATTCACTTTGAGGGAGTAAAACCTAAGTTGTTAGCAAAAGGGAACCGTGACCTTTGGAAGTCCCTGTTTCCAAAGTGGGCTAGAATCAGGGGGTGAGGCATGAGTCTGGCCTGTGAGAACTGATCTGGTGTTACCATGGTAACATGGAAAAGCAGCAAGTGGCCAGGGTTAGGAAGGCAGCATCAATCCACATTGATATCTCCCTCTTCCCCATGAATAAGTTTCTTATTAAACACCTTGTTTGCATGTACAAGAATCACAAGGGACTATGAGACCCAAAGACACCACAGACAAAATCTCCACCTGGGGACTTGGTCTAGCAGGGAGAAATGACAGGACTGAAGGCCCCAGTGATCAAGTGTTGTGTGCTGTTGTTGTAAAGAGTGTGCATGGATTAATGCACTGAACTCTCACAACAGCCTTCTGTGGGGCAGGTACGTTTGTTTAACCCATTGGACAAGTTAGGAATCTGAGGCACAGAAAGGTGACCACATGGTCATTATGGAACATGGTCACTTAGCCACTGGATAGCCTCTTTCCAGTAGTTTGTTCAAGTGCTAGATCCAAGACCCTCAGCCAAGGATGATGTTGCACACCTCAGAAGGCCTGGAGACAGTCTCAGTTGTCATAAGGGGGAGGAAGGTGCTACAGGCATCCAGTCGGTAGAGACTAGAGATGCTGCCAAACACTGAAATTCTCAGGACAATCCCGCAGGGGACTGGGTTGTGGCTCAGTGGTAGAGTGCTTCCCTAGCATGTGTGTGGCACTGGGTTCGATCCCCAGCACTACGTAAAAATAAACAAATAAAATAAAGGTGTTGTGTCCATCTACAATTTAAAAAAATTTTTTTAAATGAAGAAAAAAAGAATAACTTTATGTCTGGAAAGGTTTAAGGAGGGGCAAGAAGAAAGGGATATTCTAGACTACATATGTCCCATGAAGTGCATTTGTTGAAGCCCTAATCTCCATGTTATGGCCTTAGAAGGTATGCCCTTTAGGAGGTAACTAGGTCATAAGGGTAGAACCCTTGAGAAAGGGATCTTTAAAAAGGGATCATTTTCCTTATGAAAAGGGCCCCAGAGAGCTCTTTTGCTTTCTTTATCCAGTTGAGGATATGAGGAGAATCAGCAACAGGCAGAGGGCCCTCTTAGGACCGCCCACAAGGATGATGGCTGACACCTGGTTCACGTGAGTCATCTGAGACCCCGAAGGCACAGACACTTGCCCAGGGCCCACCAAATGGCCAGTGAGTCCTAACCCTCCCTGCCAGTCTCCAAAGGACACAGACTGTATGAGGGGCTTGTGAGACTTGGCACCTCTGCTGCCACCTGGAGACTCCGCTTCTGTCATACAGATCCCTGCCGCAAGGTGAAAGGGAAGCTTCTGGGAATACAGCTACCCAAGCAGCTTCCTGGGGGGAGGGTTTGTTTGAGTAGCTGAACTTAAATGTCTGTAAGTGGAGTCTCCATGGATTCAGAAAATTAAAAGACCATGCAACGATGAAAGAGATGTAGCTGCTGGAGATGGAGAGTAAGAAAACCACTGCCTTGTGGCTCTGCTCAGCAAAGAAGCACTGGGCAGGAAGCCCCAGTTAGACTCCACGGAGCTTGCACAGTGCCCCAGAACACACAACCTTGTTGGATGGGAAAATGAGATGGCCCATCTGTGGCCTCGCCCGGCTGGGGGGAAATGCTAATCACTGATAACAGCTAGAATTGCCAGTACCACACAGACTGACTTCAAGTGGGTTTATTACTATTTTATTAGTTCCCTAGACAGCACCCGCTTCTTGCCTGCACCTTGACAGCTGAAGGCACTGCCCTCACCACCCTTCATTGCCACTGCAGGGCACTATCTGGGCTTTTGGTGCTTGGTGATCCCATTTCAGTAGGTCTCGGTGCCCTCTGCAGCTGCAACTCCAGTGCTTCTCAAACTAATGTGGGTCGCACAGCAAGCTGGTTAAAATGCAAGTTTTGATTTGGTAGGTCTCAAGTGGGGTTCTGCCTTTTTCACAAGCTCCCAGGGATGGTCATATCGCCTACCTTCAGACCACACTTTGAGGAAGAGGAGTTTAAAGCAGTGTGTTGACCTCCTCTGCCCCCAGACACAGAAAGAATAGATTTCTAGAGTGGAGTTACAGATATCAAACTATCTGTTTTCCTGGCTCTTATTTCTCTGTTATAATTCATTCCTGAAGCATAATTATTGGTAGGTGAAGCAGGCTAGCATCTTCTCTGCTCATGCTATTGCCCTCTGGATTTTTGTTCTTTTTGAAACTAGAGCACCGTTTCCCTTTCCTTCTATAGGATCATGGTTCTGCTCTCCTGTTGCTATAGAAACCATTCTGGCTTCTCTTTCCTCCCCTCCTCCCTGCCCTTCCTCTCCCACCCTATTTCTTAATTTACTGCACCATTCCACTGTTGTCATGGGGATGAAATGACCGTTTATTTAATTGGCACCTCCAATAAAATGGCAGCTCAGAAATCTAAGTTAATGGGACCCAACTTGAAACATTGATTAGGAATAGCAGAGCAAAGGCATGGTCTGGTTATTTCAAATTGCCATTTCTCTAAGCCTCATCTTGCAGCACATTTTCCCCAATCTTGAAATTCTTTCACTGAGGGACTGAGCAGGCATCTTAAATCAATTCACATAAAAGGAAAGAACTCACCAGAGGAATGTGAATTTTTTTTTTTTGTAACATTAAGAAAATAGGATCACTCTCCTGCTTTTCAGTATGTTCTGTAGTTTTCTGTATCACACAAGCACACCTAAATAATTCCAGTGGTTAATATTTAATCCCAGTTTATTTATTTAATCCTCATTAATCCCAGTGTAAACATTTAAGGCCGATGCTTATCTGAGGTTATGATTCTAATAGGCTCCCGTCTTAGCCTTCTTACCTCTCGTTTCTTGCCCCTTTCCTGATCTCCAGGAGGCCCAGAGATGGCTTATTCTACCCAGGACCTAACACATTTCTTGGCACATAAAAAAAAATTATGGGCCACTTTCTAAGTCAGTGGTCAGTGAGATACATGCATGAATGACATTAAGCCGCCCTTCACCATACCCGGCCCCAAAGAAGAAAAGACCTAATTCCCTGAAGAAGAAACCTAATTTTAATGTGAGAGAATAGATTGTTTTTAATTATAAGGGTTGAGATTTTTTGTTGCAGCCTGGGGCATTCAGAAAACCACACAGGAAAAGGGGTGAAGGCATAGAAACTGAAAGTGGCAGAACCTTCTGTGAGCTTCACCATTTGTTGGGAAAATTAGGAAACTGAGGCAGCAGAAAGATAGAGCACCGCACCCAAGATCCCGCTGTTGGTGGCAGAGCACAGCTGGAACCCAGGCCTGAAACCACCACAGTCCTCCTCACCTGGCCCACCCATCCACTAGGAGCAAACAGACAACTTCCATGCCCCTCATGGATGTGGATGATGGGACTGTTGTCTTGCAGAAAACCCGGATCCTTTGCAGTCTTTTCCACCTGAGAAAACCACTCTTGGCTTATTCCATTGCTCCACTTTGAAAATACCATTTTCTTAACCAGTGTATTTCCCTAAAATGTTCCCAAACCCCCAGGACACACTGATGACAGCAGCATGCATATGAACACCAAGTCACATGGTACAGGGACACCACAAGCTGAAGGGCACTCATTGGAAGGCTCATGTCCCCCTGGATACAGCAATTCAGAGCACTGAGGGAACAGAAGCTGAAGATGAGGAAACAGAGTCCCATTCATACATTGAGGGAACCATCTTGGTGTCACTTAAAAGGCACAGGAAATCCAGGGGAAGGACTACGAGGACCATGAGCCCAGAATAACTTGGAAAGTGACCTAAAAATACAGCCCTAATTCAAGACTGGAATAAGATTTGAGGGCATAGGGTTTTTTCCTTCTTTTGCTATCCTTGGCTACATGGTTGAGCAAGGCTTAATCATGAAGGACACTCTCCAGTTTTATATGTAGGAGAAAGTACTTTGGGTTCTGAAAGCAGACCTGGGTTAAAGTTGGCTGTGTGTGAACTTGGGTGAGTCACTTAGTATCTCTGAGCCTCAAGTTCCTCTTCTATAAAACTGAGATAGCTGCCAGACAGAAAGGGAGATTAAATAAGGCAATTCCTGTGACTCTCCAGGTATTTCTGGGCAAGAACTAGTGCTCAGTGACAGGTGGTTGGTATTGATATGGCTCAGCTGCTTCCACTACTGGGCTGGGGTTTGGTGCAGCAGGATCCAGGGGGTGCTCACACCTGGTTCAACACCAGAGATGGCTACCCAGGGACCAGGCTGAACAGACATCCACCTTTCCCCAACCTTGCTAGTACCTGCTTCTATGGAGCATATAGACCTCAGGTATGAAGCCTAAATTGACATCTTTGGGTCTAATCACCTCTTAAAGAAATTAAGTCTCGTGGGCACAATTGAGGCCAGTGTTTGCCATGGTCTACACCAGTTCTTAAGATTAAATGTATACTTTGGGGTGAACAGAAAACACTGCTGTAGTTGGAGGCCCTGCTGTCCCCCCACCTCCAATCTTCCAGAGCAGAGGTATGGGAGGTCTTGTTAATGCAAAGTCTGATTCAGTAGGTCTGGAGTGGAGCCCCAAATCCTAACACATGGCCAAGTGTCACTGATGCTGTTAGCATGGGCCTGGAGATCCACTGGTTATATCCTTGTCAGTCAGATATAGAAAGCCAGATGACCAGTGGCACAAGATCCCCTAACTACCCACTGACCTAAAGCAAAACATGTGTGGCTCTCTTCTGGTATAGGAGTAGCAAGTCACACCCTTGCCACCATTCTGCCTGGGCTGAAGTTCTCCTAACCCCACTTTCACCTCCTGGCTGGAAGGTGTTTGTGAGGTAGGTAGAGGCCCGAGCAGGGATCTGCAGTTCTGGTCCTGACCTCATGGAGCCCTTGGAGTAGCCCTTCGTGTCCATGTGTCCATTCTCATCTACAAAATATGAATATGAGTTTTGACCTCCCACAGAAAAATGTTCGTAGCAGCCATGAAATTTGCATATTTCCATTTACAGGATACAAGGCAAATGGTCCCTGTCTATAGAAATTTCATGGATTATGTCATCCTTCTCCCCAGACTGATCCTTGCACCTCACCTGTGGAGTGAACAAGCTGGTCCCCTTGTGAACTGATGGGGAACTGTCTCTAATGGGCACCATGGGCATGGGTAAAGCCAGCCTTGTCCCTGAATCCCTAGCTCTGCCTGGTGCAGAGGTTCCCACCCACCCCAAGTACTGCCTGTTAGGAGCCACTTCTCCCCTTCAACCCTGGCCCTTTGGAGAAGAGGGACTGTGGCTGACCTTGAGTGGCTTCCTAATCAACTCAAGCTGGGGTCAGGTCCAGCAGGAGCTTCCCACTCCCAGCTCAGACCTCCCCTACCTCTGCTCTGAAGCTTGGGGGTGGGGGAACAGCAGGGCCTCCAACCACAACAGTGTTTTCTGTTTACCCCAAAGTGCAAAAAATTTTCTCTGTGCACTAGAACTTAAAACATACTGGGGAGCTCCTGCTTTGGGCCACCCTATCTATGCACACGTGAGCAAGCAGGAGTTGGGTGAGGCAGGTTTAAACCAGGCAGAGCTGAAAGGTGGGCATAATTTTAGGGTTGATTATATCTGCCTGGCACCTTTCTCTTGGATGAAGCTGACAAGTGGGTGGTTGGGCCTGAGGGAGGCACTTGGAGCTCTGTGCTGGTGGTCTAAAGCAGATGCTCCTGCAGAGGGGAGAGTGCCTGTCACAGCTCTGAGTGTGACAGAGTCTAGCCTGAGCTCACCTTAAACCACAGTGGGGTGGAGGAAGCTCCACTCAGATTGAGACCCGTTTCCTTTTCCTCCTCAAAGACTAGCTTTCCTTCCACGTTCCATTCTAACAGAGGAAGGGCTCTGTGGTCTAGGGTCATGAAACCCTGACCTTTGTGTCTTTCCTCCTCTCATCTCCCTCAGCACCCACCCTAAAGCCCTCCCCAGGAGATGGAGACCAATGGCAGCCCCAATTGCTGTGGGAATGTCCATAAACCATAAAAATCTCCAACAGCTGAGAGGATGGGGAAAGGAGAGAAAACAGTCCCCATGCACCTGCTATGAATGAGACGTCCTTTGTTAGGAGTCACTGCTCGAGCTTGGGACTCCATTTCCCACTCCTCTCTCTCCTGACCAGACAGAGGGTGCATCCTTCATCTTTCAAGCCAGAAAGCCCATGTAACATTTTTTCTCATAGTTGCACTTCCATCGGGTCCTTGAACACAGTCCATTTCCCAAAATGAAGATTCTGCCCACTTGACTCTGATCTCTGCCTGGGTTGAAAGAGCTCCATTTGAGCCCTACTGTTTCCTCCCCTGGGGTGATAAGGCCTCCAGAGCACAGGACTGGAGCACGCACTCCCAGGCGTCCTAGAGCGGCTTCGACCTTGGATGCTGTTTGCTCTTATTTGTTCTGCCTGCCTCAGGGGTCACCATATCCACTGTATACTATTCTTGTTTAAGGGCTTAAAGAATCAGTCCCGAGTCAAGCTGAATATCGTGAGGTGCCCTCCAGTGACCACGGTATTAATCAGAAGACCAGACCTTCGCTACCAGCTGGGTTTCAGCGTCCAGAACGGAATTGTAAGTGCAACTCGCTTCACACACTTTTCCAAATGTTGACAAAAACATAGCCATGTTCTGTTTTTGTTTCTTGTTTTATTTTTTCCCCCCAGCTAGTCCATTCCCCAAAAGCAGCCCTAAGGGAAGGAGATAAATGGATAAAGACCCACTCAGCTCCTTCTTTGGGTAGATTTCCTTTGAGCAGAGAATTCTGTGCCATTCTACGTGGGAAGAGACAGGCCCTGGAGCAGAGTTTGGCAAAGAGGCCCTCCAGCTGCTCCCCTGGTAGCTGGGATGTCCCCGCCAAGGGCTGCCTCCTCCCTGGGATTGCAGCTATCTTCGTGGCTGTACTCAGAGCCCCTGCTGAACTGCCACACTCCCAAGGACAGGGCAGAGAGAGCTGCTCACTCAGCTTCAAGCTCCCCAGGGGTCCAGGGTGCACCCCAGGCCAAAATCCCTGCCCAGGGCTGTTGTGCAAGATTGATCTGTGCTTAGCCCAGTCACCGTTTTAGCCTGAATTAGCTTTAGGAATGGAGTATTTTTAATCACTTGACTGTCTGCCTTAAATAGTACTTCCTTATGTTTTCTTTTTTTATTGTGGTAAAATATATATGATCAAAAATTTACAGCTAACAATTTAAGTGGCAGTAAATACATTTACAGTGTTTTACAGCCGTTGCCAACTAGCTGTATCCCTTCCTTCATCCCAAACAAACTGTCCTCAATAATACTCCTTTATGCCCTGGTTTGCCTTGTTCTGTATTCACAGTAACTCCGGGCTGTGGTGGCAATGGTCTCCATCTGTAACCTTGCCTTCATGGGTTTTGGATGGAACTGCCCTCTCTTTGGATTTATCTTTCTCAACATAAGGACCCTGTTCTTTTTACACGCTTCCCTTAACTTTCAATTAAGAGTCCTTCAGTAATTAAAATTTCATTCCAAGTATGTTGTAAGGTTTAGAAATAACCTTGAAATTCCCAATTGGAGTTGAAATTTCCAGCCCTGTTTCCTGTGGTCTCTGTATCTCAGTAGCCTGGCTTGCCTGTTAGAGGAACCAGGGTTACTCCTCAGAGGTTTGGTCTGATGTCATCCCTTTACCTGTTTATGCTTGTTTGCTTTGTTCATATTTGAGTAATGTTAAAAGCTGGCACTGGGGATGTAGCTTAGGGGTACAGCATTTGTGTAGCATGTGCAAGACCCCAGGGTTGAATTTCCCAGCACCACAAAAAAAGAAAGGTTGCTCAGATATTAACAATGGGTTGCTTAGTGTGAGAGGGAGGGAGGGACAGCTACACCCTGTAGCTCTAGAAACCTCATTTGCCAGCAACCAGGAGCCTCTATCCACTGCCTGGTTGCACAATACCAAGTTTGAACATGGTTGCAGAGCTTGGAAAGCAGAAAGGTGCCTCCCCACTACAACTGGCCATACTTTGGAATACAAAGTGGAGTGGCTCATGCAGTTGACCCTATAAAACAGGCTGCTAACTTTAAACAGTTCCATGTTTGAGCCCACTTGTGACTCTGGAAATGCTAACCTGTGCTACACAGGCTGACAGTCTGAAACACTAGCACCCAGGTGACAGGCCCAGGCAGCTCTTGTCACCTAGGCCCAGAGGATTAACTTTTTCCCAATCAATCCCACCAAATATGCTTGGAAGACTTAATTCTTAGATTCAGCTTGTCGTGAAATCCAGCAAACTACATGAACAAGGTGGCCATGTCAACCTACAGAACCTATTTCCTGTGAAAATATTCTAAGAGATTTAAATACCCTCAGCCTAGCTACATCTGCTTCTCAGAGATGTGCATGCTGGGGGATAAGGGTCCCAGGGAAGAGAGTCTTTTGACCCCATGGAGATCTGAGACATGATGCTGCCCACAAGGAGTAACCTGGTGTTTGGCTCTGGTAGATCTGCAGCCTCATGCGAGGGGGAATAGCTGAGAGGGGAGGCGTCCGCGTGGGACATCGGATCATTGAAATCAACGGACAGAGCGTTGTGGCCACCCCGCACGAGAAGATAGTCCACATCCTCTCCAATGCTGTTGGGGAGGTAGGAGGGAGGCTCGGGCTGGGGAAGGGGCTGAGGGAGCCATCTGGTACCCCTTGCATCCTGCTGACCCTGATCCCCATAGTCCTTCCAGGGACCTTCCTATGTGTCCCTTCCCCTCAATACCTGGAACCATCTTAGACCTAAAGTTGAACCCATTGTCGAAGAGGTTGTCTGAGGGCTCCCCCACAACATGAAGTCAAGTCACCACTCACCTTCTCTTCCACACACAGAGTGGCAGTTTTCCTGTTGGTGGCTTCCCAAGTTTTCTCCATTTTCCCCCATTATTCTCTGCAAATGTGCTTGGCAGACCTAACCCTTAGAGTCAAGCTGCACCCACACAGTGGCTCTCCTGAAGCCCTGGCTGCGGGTCCGAGGCTAATTGGCTGTTGCTTTCTTAATGCCAAGGGTGGAAAGGAGACAGGAGCCGTGAAGCCGAATCACTTTCCTTCCATTTGAAAGGTTCTCTGTCTTGCCAAGGACTGATCAGAATGAAAATATTGGACTGGGAAAATAAGCCTTCTCTGGTTTCCTTTGTTAACTTCACATCACCCCTGAGCATTACAGAAAGCCTGTGGGTTCTGTTCTTCCTGGGCCACTCTGGGTCCGGTCCCTGTTGGGGTGGGTACCCTGGAAGCCCCTCCCTGGAGGAGGCTTCGTCTCTCCCCTCCGCTCCATGCTCACATGCGTTTCTGCCCTCAGATCCACATGAAGACGATGCCAGCGGCCATGTACAGACTGCTGACGGCCCAGGAGCAGCCCGTTTACATCTGAGCGTGCCTGGCTCGCCCTCGCCGAGGCTTGCATGGAGGACTCTCCTCATCGTGGTTGTGTTTCTGTGCTGCATCCGTGTGTCCGCTGAGACATTTTCCTCTCGCGCCCAGCATTTGGTCTTACACAGGAAGAGAAGAATCCGCAAGGACCTCTTTGCTCTCTCTCTCTCCAGTTTGCTTCCCCCCCCCTTAAAATCAGGAAAGTTTTGTATGTGCTCCCTTGAGGATAAATAACAGCCCTCGTCCATCAGGGATATGCCCAGGGCCATCTTATAGGACCTTCAAGGGTCCCAAGGTGGCTCTCACTGCCCAAGGGGGATCATCCTACCCCAAGAGGCACAGACTGCTTAGAAGGAACTCCCAGGGGCAGTGCAGATGCTCCCTCAGCAGTGCCTAAAACTCACTTGCTGATCTCTGCTCTCTTCCTATCTCTTGACAGGAATGAGGCAGGAACAGGGACCATCCCACATCAAAGGTATGCACTGTCCACCATGCAGTTGGGGCCCCCTATGTTATCTCCACCCAGAATTTCTGAGCCAACCTGCAACCTCTTTCATAGGTAGTTTTAGTTTCTACATATACATGTGGTCTAATACAGGCCTCCTCACATAAGGATAAAGGGAGAAGTGACAGCCTTGGATAGGCTGCCCTGGCACTGCAGAGCGCGGCAATTCACCAGGCAACTGAAGCTCTGCCAGGTGCCCTGAAGTCACTGGTCAGTAGATAATGCAGGCAGGTGCCATCTGCCTCTCCGTATATTACACACACACGCTCTCACAGTATCTCACATGCATATTGCCCTGCCCTGCTCTCTACCACCAGGAAGGCAAGCTAAAAATCTGGCACACAGAGCCCCTGGAAACCCACAGCCCCTCTCTGGGAGACCCCTTGCCCTGGCAGGGGGTCAGGCATGCAGAGTCCAATCAGCCCTGTCCTGAGAGAGATGCCGTCTCTGGCTGAGGCCTGGCCCTCCTGATACCACTTGACTGAAAGTGTCTTCTCGGACTCCCCCACCCCTGTACACATGGGGGCGGGGAAGGGAGGTAGGGAAAGGAGGCAGGGAAGGGAGGCTGGGAAGGCTGTACTATCCTCCTAGAAGAGAGTGATGGCATGTTTCTGGGCCCCAGGTGAGACCAACCTCCTAGTCATCAGGACCACCAGGCAGGATGTGATACCTGAAAGGCCAGAATAGCCCATAAACCACAAAATTAAGGGGTCAGTAATGACCTCAGATTATGCCCAAGAATCCCCAAATGTGTTCTGGAAATATCTCCCTGCCTGGTGGGTCTGAGGGAGCTTTCAGCTGGTGTGGAATGTCGTGTTTGCATCAGGTGCCCCACACTTCTGGGTTCTGTCTCAGTTCAGTGTGGATGTTTTAGTAATATTATTCTGAGCCAGTTTTCACTTATTCTTGGTCCAAAGAGCTTTTTTCTTTCTTTTTTTTTCATGTGGGGTGTGACTTGGTTTTGTTTTCGTTTTGTTTCATTCATGACCTCAGTAGAGACAGGGGAAGAAAAACTAATATATTTTGTAATATTAATATAACCCCTGTTCTCTGCATCTGGGATATTTATGTTGTGTCTGTGGAAATAGGAATTCAGTGATCAAATGTTAGGTAGGATGTATTTATCTAGAGAACAGAGGGATTTAAGGGAGAAAAGTGATCATAACAAGTTTAGAAATATGAGACTTCAGCCAGAGAACAATGTCATCCAACCTCCTGGACTTCCTGGACTTTGAGTTTTCTGAATTAAGAATCAGAAAATCCAAATGTTTGAAAGAAGTCAGCAGCTGAAGTCTCTGTTTTACTGTAATAAAAAAGCCCCAATGAAGGGTGGCCACCGGCTGCCCCCAAGTCCTATATAGGCAGGAGCTGCTACTGCTGTGGGGCACTGGCTGGGTGGGGCCATGGGAGCCAGGATGGGTGATCTAGGACCCTGGACTTGTTTAAAGGATGCTTAACAGAATGCTGCCAGGTGACAAGCCCAAGGTCAACCCACCATAAACGTGAGGATCAGGAACCCCAGTCCTAATTCTATTTGCCTTTCCTAAAATAATCAAATTTCAGAGAGTCTAGTATTATAATTAAATACTAAAGAGTCAGCAGTCCATCTCTGCCATGCCAGAAGAGACAGTGGGTAGAACAAGAATGAAGCATTATCAACATTTCAGACAGCAGAAGCCTTGGAAAATCATTGGAAGGGCTCTTGCCAGTCTGTCCCCAGGGTGGCCCCTTGGGGCACCTGCCCAAGCTCCTAGATAGGACCAGAGAGACCTGCCTGCAATTGGCCCGGGATGGGAACTCCAGGAGCACATCCCTGCCCAACCCCTAAGTAATTACAGTGAAGTATCTTCATCCTAAGGAGAGAGAAAGAGAAAATACTTTCTATTCCTATTGCACAAAAAATGTTGGAAACTTCAAGAGGTGCTGAAAAGCCAATTTGTAAGCTCTTCTAGAGGACTCACGTATTTTAGCATAAGAGTAAGAGTATTTCTGCATCACTTTCTGTTGTGCTAATCAATGTGGTTCCTCACACCCGAGTGGAAGCTGTTGGAGCTTGGTACAGGCCCGCCTCGCTGAAATGTGTTCTTCCTCTGCTAACATCAGCCTACCTGTGGTTAGCCTCAGAAATGGGATCTCAAGTGTTAGTCACTCTGTGTCCGAAAGTCCCAAAAGAGGTGGTGGTCTCTTTCCCTTCTGACATCCCATGTGTGTGTAGTTACATGTGTAAATATCTCAGCACCCACATAGCAGGGATGATGTACGTGCAGAGCAGCCTGTCCCCAAAATGCAAGGCACAAAATTACCCTAGCCACTCTGGCCACTGTGCTGGGACAGGCTAGTGATTCAGCTTTGGGGACAGGCTCCCAGATTCACCTGTTCCTCCTGGTCTTCCCAGGATGCACCAAAATCCACCCTGCCTCTGCCTTCTCCAATGGGGACTTTTCAGGGAGCCACCCACCATCAGCCTTGGGTCATGAGAGGAAGAAACCCCCCAAACCAATGCCTGAAGCCCATTTCCCAGGGGATCCCCTCCTCCCTCTCCAGAGTGCGCTCAGCAGGGGTAGAGCACATCCCAGGGCACCTTGTCCCTGTGCACAGGCTTGCTTTCTGAACATTGCCCATCAACACTGGCCTTCAGGGAGTCCAGAGTAACCTACTACCTCCCCCATTGCTCCTCCTCCCTCTACACCCCCACCACACCCAACGCTCCCTGTGGCAAGCTAATGAAAACCCACCCACCTGCAGAGCCCTTCCTGGGTCTCTCCACCCATTGGTGTGGCCATTACCAATGTTTACAACCAAGGGCCGCCTCGTCCTGATGTATCAACTCTCACCTTCACCAGGCTACTTGTTGGTTAGTTTCACCTCCGTCAGCTCCTTCCCTGCTGGAGTCCACTTGAGCACTCAACCCTTGATTTTATTTCCCCCTCCATCAAGGCAGTGTGTGAGGACCGTGTGGGAATGAAATCTCTTGTACATACTTAGCACAGCACCTAGAGTATGAACTTGTACTCCCGTTCAGTAAAGAGGGTGCATAGAGCTTACTGTAAAGCGTCGGGAGAAGTATTGTATTTGTAACAATATCGTTCTTTGTATACACAAAACTCAATGATCTCTATATATAAATATAAATAAATATATAAATAAAATATATCTACACGTGAGCCTGGAATGTTGACACCGCACACCCACTGAATGTATTTCCTCTTGACAGTCTGGTCACCGGTCCTGGCCCTCCCTCCCCTTCTCTGTACCGTGGCCGCAGTTGTCTGGTTTGGGGTTGTGATGTATTTAATGTGCTATCTCCTTTATTTAACTGAACGCTAATGTCTGTATAAGAGTTGCTGCAACAATAAACAAGAACTTCATCTCTTGGCCCCGCTGAGTGTCTTATTGTTTCAGGACAGGTACAGACCTTGTTGGGGAGGATCATGTCTTTTCCCTAATAGGCCACCTCCTGCCCACTGTGACTACAGGGTCTTGCTGCCCGGAGTCCAGGCTTTTGTTCTGTGAAGCTGACCTGGTTATAAACAGAAAAGGCTATGTTTGCCTGTTGGGCTGATCCTCCCTGGTACTGTCAGCCCCCTATGAGTACACTGTGAACAAGAGAAGGACCCTCTGGATTTCACACTTTGTATCCTTGAGGGAAGTGAAACAGGAATTAATTCCCCTCTCCTCAACCCCCACAGAAACCTCTAGTGAAGGGAGGGAGGGTCTGTTAAGGGCCTGAGACCTGAGTGGTAGATAGTGGAAAACGGTACCCTGGAGACCCATTGGAAGGTTCTGTGAGAAAGTTCTGAAAGATTTTCAAAAGAATTGTTCTTTGTAATTCTACTTTTCAAACTTCAGCAGCATGACCTTCCTGTATGCTGGAGGTGCTAACAGTATCCAGCCCTCTTTCTAAAGCAGAATACTCTTCACAATTTTTCTCTGAGACTATCATTGCCCCCCAAAACTTGACACAGACCCGTAGGTTCTGTGCATTGGAATTGCCAGAAGCCCTGGGAAAGGGCTCCACCTGGGAGGTGGACGCTGGGCATTGTACAGTGGTCCTGTGGCAGCCTCCTGTGGTCCAGCTCCAGAGGACCTATATTAGTCTGTTTTGTATTTTTATAACAAAATACATGAGGCTGGAAAACTTATACAGAGGTTTAGGAAGGAGAGCAAAACAGTTGTACAGTAAGGCCCCCCAACCGTCATCTCCCCACAGAAACATCTATTTAAACAGTTATGCACATACAAAATTGCCTTCACAAGAGCTAAGGAAATCCGATGAGAGATTGCAGTACCTGGTTTTAACACAAGAGACACCCTGAAGAAAGCAGGAAGGAAAGGGTTGGTTATGTCACCATCCTTCAACTTTAAGCAGCACAACATGGAAAGAGATGCCTCCCACTTGGGAGAAGGAGAGAAAATTAACTGTAGGCCTTAGACTTGAAATCCAGAGTCCCCATGGCCCCTGCCTGTGGACATTAGCCTGGTGGCCAAGGGATTGCCTCCATGATCCCTCCTACATCTCTGGCAACACATATAAAGCAAGACTCCAACTACAGGGAAGTAAGCATGGGACTTTGCCTTGGACCCCACCCAGTAAGGCAGGTGAAACAACATCAGGGAGATCCCAATGGCTCCTGTCCCCAGACTAGTGCCCGCAGAGAGAGGGAGAGTCTGGACCCACACTAGTGCCAGGCAGAGATCAGAAGCCCCAGGAGGATGGGCTTATAGTGCAGCCCAGCATCACCTCTACCTGTCTGCTGCAGTCTTGGGCCAACGAGTACACCAGATCAGCAGACAGGCTGTAGCAAAATGGGCTTTGGTCCTGTCCTTGTACTGCCCTGGTTTCAGGGGACAATGGGCTCTGGGTATGATCCTGAGTACTGATATGGTTGCTCTTCCTATTCCTACCCCAAACCCAGGCAGCACAATATTGAGAGTTGTTATCCCATGGAGAGAAGAAGGAGTTAGGCACAAGTCACTGCTCAGGAGACTAAGACTGGACCCTCTATGTGAGGCCTAGAACTGGACAGAATTCTGCAATGCCTGATCACAGGTTGGTACCTGTGGATGAGGTGTTTGGGCCCACCCCACACCAAGCAGAGACTTACAAAAATACACAGCCCTTTTTATGCACTCCCCCATTCCATCCCAAACAACACAGCAACTGCAGATTTGTGACAGACTTGGGCGGGTGGCATCTTCTAAGGCTAGAACAGTGACAATACATCAACCTCAGACTCCTGATGAACATGAGTTTTGGTGCCATCTGATGCTGTGGCAGTGACCATAGGCTCAGAGAAAATAAGTACCCTGCTTAACTTGTCACCACCAGACCTAACCTGCAAGAAATAGCCAAAGGGAATTCTTCAAACTGAAAGAAAGATGTGAATAAAGAAAAAAAAAAGTAGGAAGGTATAAAGCTCACTAGTAAGAGTAACACAAATTCAGAATGTCCAAACATGATGGATAAACCCTTTATATTTTTAGTAATACTGAAAAACAACAATTACATTAACATGTTAAGAGATAGGCAATATAACAAGTTGTAAAATGGGATGTCAGAAATTCCAAATGGAGGAAGGAACTGAATGCAAAGATAAAGTTTTTATTAGTATTTTTTACTTTTTTCTTTTTCCATCTTTACAATCAAAATTAACTTGCTATCATTGTGAAATAGCTTGTTATAATCAAAAAATGTTTTTTTCTAAGCCTGGTGGTAAACACAGTGCAAAAATCTACCAAAAGACACAACAAAAGTAAATAATCAGGGGCTGGGGTCGTGGCTCAGTGGTAAAGCGCTCATCTAGCATGCATGAGGCACTGGGCTCGATCCTCAGCACCACATAAATATAAAAGTATTGTGTCCACCTAAAAAAAAAAAACTAAAAATAAATATTTTTTAAAAATAAGTAATCAAAACACACTACTAGAGAAAAATCACTTGGCCACACAAGACTAAAGGGGAATAAACTACAAACTGAACACACATACACACAAAAAAAAAAAAAAAAAAAGAAGAAGAAGAAAGAAAGAAAAAAGAAACCTAAAATAAGAAAATAAGTACCAAGTAAATGTCTTTTTAGGTATTCTATAGTCGGATCTCAATTTTTTTATTTATTTTTATTCTAATTTGTTATATATGACAGCAGAATGCATTACAATTAATATTTCACATATAGAGCACAATTTTTCATATCTCTTGTTGTATACAAAGTATATTCACACCATTCCTGTCTTCATACATGTACTTAGGGTAATGATGTCCATCTCATTCCAGCATCTTTCTACCTCCAAGCCCCCTCCTTTGCCCTCCTACCTCTTTGCCCTATCTAGAGTTGTATTCCTCCCATGCTCCCGCTCCCTACCCTACCATGAATCAGCCTCTTTATATTAGAGAAAACATTTGGCAACCGGTTTTTTGAGATTGGCTAACTTCACTTAGCATTATATTCTCCCCTGGGTCTTAATTCTTAATTCATTCTTTCACTGTGTTTTTGCTTGGTGAATTTAATCCATTTACATTTAAGGTGATTATTGATGTATGTGGTCTTCCTCTACCTGTAAAGACACATATAGACTGAAAGTAAAGAAATGGAAAAAGATATTCATGAAAGTAGAATCCAAAAGAAATCAGGAGTAACCATATTTAAATAAAATAGACTTCACATGCAGTAAAAAGAGACAAGGAAGTTCATTATATAATGATATATAATGATAAAGTAGACTTTTCAGCCAGAGGAAATAATGATTATAAACACACCCAATATTAGAGCATCTAAATATATAGAGCGAATTTCAGTAGACCTAAGGGAGAGAGAGACAGACTCCAGAGAGAAAATCAGGGAGAAAAAAAAAAAAGAAGAGGAGGAAAAACCACATTTTAGAGACCAACAGTTCTACCAGCAGCTGCAGAATATACATTCTCAACAGCATATGAAACACTCTTCAGGACAGATCACATGAAAGGTGTTGAGAGCCACAGCCAAGGGGCCCCAGCAAACTTCCAGCTGCCAACTGATTGGCTCCTCTGCAGTGATGCTCATTGGGCTGTTTCTCTGCCCTTTCAGACCAGGGAGCTGCTCATTGGGGGACTTTTTTGGCTCCACCCATGCAACCCAGCCAATCGGCCTCAAGAGCAGGAGGAATGGGGGAGGTGGAGAGGCTTGTGGGAAGCCTGTGGTGGCAGTTGGGCTCTGAGGTTTTCCTGAGGAGCTGTTTTGTTTGGCTTGTGTGGTTCTAAAAATAAAGTTCGTTTCTTTTGACAAGTGGCTCCTGAATTGTGCCCAGCCACACTGCGGCAAAAGGCCACAAGACAAGTCCCCTCCCCCCCACACACACACACAAAATGAAATTGAAATCATATCAAATATCTTTTCTGACAAAATTTTAATGAAATTAAAAATTATACAAATAGATGGAAATCTAACAATATATTCTCAATATTCAATGAAGAAATTTAGAAAATTTAAAACGTTTTTAAAAAGTGACAGTGGGGGCTGGGGTTGTGGCTCAGTGGTAGAGTGCTTGCCTAGCATGCAGGGGACACTGGGTTCAATCTCCAGCACCACATAAATGTAAAATAAAGACATTGTGTCCACCTAAAACTAAAAAAATATTAAAAAAATATTTTTTTAAAAAAGTGACAGTGGACACACAACATACCAGAACCTATGGAACACAGGAAAGGCAGCACTAAAAGCAAAGTTTATAGTAACCTATTATTTATTCCTCCAGGAAAAGGGAAAAAAGCCAAACCAAAATTAGTAGAAGGAAAGAAATAAAGGCTAGAGCAGAAATAAATGAAAGACTAAAAGCAAAATGTTGACAAAACAAAGAGGTGGTCTTTCAAAAATAGAGAAAAATTGGCAAACCCCTAGCTAGACTAAGAAAAAGAGGGAAGGCTCAAATAAAAGCAGAGAAAGGAAAGAAATACAACCGACATCACAGAAATATGAGGGATCATTAGAGACTTATTATGCACAACTATATGTCAGCAAATTTGTCAGCCTAAGAGAAACTGGCAAATTCCTGGACATAAACAACTTAACAAGATTGATGCAAAGAGACAGAAATAACTGTAGAACAGATCAATAAGTAACGAGATTGAATCCGTTATAAAAAGACTCCCAAGAGAGAAGGGCCCAGGATCAGATAGTTTCACTGCTGAATTCTACCAAATATTTTAAAAACTAATATCAATTATCTTTAAAGTATTCCAACAAATTGAAGAGGAGGGAATTCTTTCATTCTACCAGCCCCAGTGTTACCCTAATACCCAAACCAGACAAGAACACAACCCCCCCCAAAAAAAAAAGAAAGGAAGCTATAAGCTAATATTACTTATGAACAGATACAAATACTCTCAACAAAATAATAGCAGTCTAATTCAACAGCACATTAAAAGATTATTCACCATGATTAAGTGAAATTCCTCCCAGGGATGGAAAGATGGTTCAACATATATAAATCAGTAAAAATATACCATACCAACAGAATGAAAGACAAATACCACATGATCATCTCAAACACAGGAAAAGCATCTGATAAAATTCAACATCTCTTCATTATAAAACTCAACATAATTGAGGTTTTATATAAACAAGCCCACAGCCACCATCATAGTGAATGAAGGAAAGCTGAAAGCTTTTTGTCTAAAGTCTGGGAAAGGATGCTCATTTTCACTACTTTTATTTTAGAAAGAGCAATTAGGCAAGAGAAAGAAACAAAGGACAATCCAGATTGGAAAAGAAAAAGTCAAAAATCACTGTAGATGTCATGATCTTAAATATAGAAATTCTTAAGACTCCACTAAAGAACTATTAGAATAAATGCATTCATCAAATTTGCAGGATATATATCAACAAACAAAATCAGTAGTGTTTCTATATTCCAGAAAAATAAATCAAGAAAGCAATCTCATTTTCAATAGCTCTCCTTGACCCGTTCCCCCACCAAAAAACCTAGGAATAAATTTAATCAAAAAGGTGGAAGATCTCTACAAGGAAAACTTCAAAACACTGATGAAAGAAATTGAAGAGTACACACACAAACACATATGACATTCTGTGTTCATGGATTAGAAGGATCAATATTATTCAAATGTCTATATTACCTAAAGTGTCTACAGATTCAATGCAATTCCTACCAAAACACCAATGACTTCTTCAAAGAACTAGAAAAAAAAATCCTAAAAATATTATGGAACCCCCCCACACACACACACACACACAAATAGCCAAAGCAAAAAAAATTAATAAAGCAAATCTTGACCAAAAAGAACAAAGTATCACACTTTGTATATATCAAAATATACTACAAAGCGGTAGTAATCAAAACAGCATGTTTTGGGCATAAAAACAGACACATAGACCAATGGAAAAGTATAGAGAGCCTAGAGTAAGCCCGTGCACCCACGGGCAACTGATCTTTCACAAGGGTGCTAAGAGCACCAGACCATCTCTTCGATAAAGGGTGCTGGAAAATTAAACATCTACATGCAAAAGTATAAAACTGGAAACCTTTCACCACATAGAAAAATTAATGCAAAAATGAAATAAAGATGTAAATATAAGACCTGAAACTAAAAAACTGCTAGAAGAAACCAGGGGGGCAAATGCTTTTAAAAATTGGAATGGTCCCAAATTTTGTGGCTAAGACCCCAAAACACTGGAAACAAAGGCAGAAACAGACCTATGTAATTACATCAAACTAAAAAGCTTCTACAGGAAACAGCAGAGGGAAGAGACAACCTGCAGAATGGGAGAAGATGTTAACAAAGGGTACATCTGACTAGGTGTAAATATCCAGGACATTTAAGAAATGCGGACAACTCAAAAGCTAACGATGATCTTAATGGTAATAGATCTACATAGACATTTCTCAAAACATAACATACAAATGGTAACAGGTACATGAAAAAAAAATCATTACTGATCATCAGGGAAATGGAAATCAAAGCCACAAGGACACCTCAACTCCCTCCCAGTTAGAATGGCTACTACCAAAAAGGCAAAAGTGAAGTACTGTGGAGATAAGGGAACCCTTACAACTCCGGTGGAAATGTAAAGAAGCAGTCATTATGGAACACAGTATGGAAATCCCTTGAAAAATAGAACCATATGATCCAGCAATCCCACTCCTGGATGTATATCCAAAGATAACAAGGTCAGGATGTCACAGAGACATCTGCCCTCCCACGTTTATTGTGGCACTGTTCACAATAGCCAAGAGACGGAATCAATCCAGGGGTCTACCTGCTGATGAATGAATAAGGAAAATGTGGTACAGACACACAATGGAGTATCATTCAGCTACGAAACCCTGTCATTTGCAACAAAAGTGGGGTGGAATTGGAGGGCATTGTGCTAAGTGAAATAAGCAAGGCACACAAAAACATTATCTCATGATCTCACTGACATGTGGAATCTTAGAAGGTTGATCTCATAGAAGTGGACAGTAGAATGGAGGTTACCAGAGGCTGGGAAGAGCAGTGGATGGGGTGGGGGAGGCTTTGCAATGAGCACTAAGTGCCAGGTAGATCAGAGATCCATGTTCTAGAGTGCTGTTGCACAGGAGGACTACAGATAATGATAATGCACTGTTGCCGCGACACCCGACTCAATCAGTCAGGGTCACTCCAGGTGAACTGGTACTAAATAATCACAGAGACAGAGAAAATACCTCTTTCTTGGGGTTCTGTGACAGCTCCTGTGCCCCAGCTCCCACAAGGGATGCAAGGGGGGGGTGGGATAAAAAAGACAGCACGCCCTGAACTCTGGTTTTTATTGAGGGGAGATGTTCGATAGAACATTCCATCCAAAAAAGGTAAATGAGTAGTATTACAAAAGCACAAGGAGGCAGCCCACTCCCATTGGGAAACGCCCGCTCCCAGAGCTTCATTCCCCTGCCAAGCGGAGGTGAGGTCCACCTGCTTCCAAGCTGCGGAAGCCAGTTCCATCCCTCCATCGCTCAAGGCTAAAGGTGAATGTTTTCACAGAAATAGATGTTTAAAGAGATAGATACATTTATCCGCACTTGAACACTGCACATTGTTAAACTCTTGAGACCAAATGACCTCTGAAACAAAAGAGCTTATTGAGCAGTTACAGATGCTAGCCAGAAAAGGAAAGGCCAGCTCCTGGGATGGGTTCCCCCAGCCTCTAGTAGCAGAGCTGGGTAGCATTTGTAAAATGTCCAGAACCAAGAGCATTGGGGAAGGAAAGCACCCTAATCTTCATCAGCTATAGATAAAGAGGGGCAGGATGACACCAAAGGGGGGCCATGTGGGGGTAGACTAAGAAGTAAGGAGAAGTAATTATTGCTTCTGGATTCATTGGGGTAACAATCTGAAAAGTTTATAGGGACCCAGGCCCTGTGGTCAGCTGCCATGGGATTTGGGTTAAGGTTTTAACATAAGGTTTTTACATGGAGATGTAAATCAGCCTCTTTTGTTGCCAGCCTGTGGCTTGTTACTGATTCACCTCTCCCCCTTCTCTCCTCCTTTTGTCCTTGAGCCCTTTCCAATTAAGTTTAGAACATCTCAGAATTTTTATCAGTGGACATATACTAAAACATCACAATAACCCATTTATATGTACAATTTCTGTGCTTTAAAAAAAAAGAAAAACGATTCTGAAAATAGGTAAAAAGGTCTATTGGACTCACAATTCTGGTGGCTGGAGGGTCCAAATGGCATGACACCGGCGTCCTGGCAAGAGCCTCTGGCTGCATCTCAGCATGGTTGAGAAGCAGACAGGGAGCAAGCCAAGCACAGAAGGGATGAAGGGAGCAGCAGTCGCCTCTCTTTTTAACAATCTGGTCTGGGCAGACTTAACTCCTTCCAGCGAGGCCCCACCCACCCCACGAGAGCACTGATTGCTTCTTCAGGGTGGAGCCTGTGGCCTAATCACCTTCCATGGGCCTCACCTCTTGAAGGTTTACACCCACCCACTTCCACACCTGGGGCCACACTTCTAGTCGTTTCCCAGCTTCCCTTCTGGGACAGGCCATATCCAAGTCACAGCAAGGCCCCTTCTCTCCCTCTCCTCCTTGCAGAAAGCAGAGTGTGTCCCCGGAGACACTGGTGGCTGACTAAAGTGAGAAGCCAACGCTGAGGTGTTGAGAGTCACACTTGGACTGGTCCTGATAGCGCCTTCCAGGGTGCCAGGGACTTTTCCGAGCACTCTGGATAGATTGACATGGTTAGTGCCCACAGTGCTGCTGGGAAGTAGCTGCTATTATCCCCAGTACAGATAGGGGAGCTAAGGCACAGAGCGCTCCTGGGGCTCAAGGACTATCTTTACTCTTCCAATGGTGCCAGCTGTGCTAGGGAGAGCCTATTTGAGCTGTCTCCTCTGGCCTTTTCACCTGCTGATGGAGGTGGCAGGGCAGGTTTGGTCTCTTAGATGCCCTCCCTCTGGGTTCTCATCATGTGCACCCCTCCACCTCCTGATCGACCAACATGGCCCACACCCCTGTCCTTGGGGTAGGTTTTTATGAGGGTTCTTGGCTCTGGAGGAGGAGTCTTTGCTTTGGGCTTTCCCTCTCCCCACTTCTTTGCATCCTTTAAGGACAGAGGTGGGTGGAGGACGCCTGCATTAGTTCTCACCCTTGGGAAGGTCATAGGCCTCCTCTTAACTGACTTTTTCTGCTGACCTGCTTCATAGGGGTTCCACAAAACAAGCAGTGGGCAGCCCTCAGGAGCTGGGGGTCCCTCAAACTCTAGTGATATACTGGTCCCTTAGGCCACACCCAGGCCACATCCCGGAGTCTCACAGACAGTGAGCTCCTGCAGCAGCCATCGTCCTTGCCCCTCAGAGGAAATGAGAGGCCACCCTTAAGCCTTCAGCCAAGCATCCACTGAGCCCTCTGCTCTCGGTCACTGTCTCCATCAAGGATGCCCAAGTCCTCCACTGGGCCAGTTCCTCAGTCACGTCAGAGGAGATGGTTGGCAGTGCTCAATTTAGGGTAGAGGAGGGAGGCTGACAGAGGCCTCTGCACTTTGGGGTATAAGAGAAATATCTCTCCTTCCTTACCCCACAGGGAGGAGGGGGGAGTAAACAGCTCCTTTCCTGAATTCTGAACTTCCTCAAGCGACAATGCCCTTTGACAGCCCTCTTATATCATCAGGATGAGGGTGGGAAAGGCAGGCGCTGGGAGAGCCTATTTGAGCTGTCTCCTCTCAGCAAGCCCTGTCTGTCTCTCCTGGAGACCACTGGGTAGGTGGCATCTGCCCCCAGGGTTGAGGCTTCCACCAGACAGATGATGCCTCCAGCTCTTGCCTCTCAGTCTCCATCTTAGCTGAAATTGCAGAACTAGAGGGAAAATCTGCTCAACCCTCCTGATGCACACAGAAGCACTTGGTTTTGTCTTTCTTCTAAAATTTTTGCTTAAACCATGATCTTTAGAGTTACTTAAACTCACTGAGCTTGCTTTTCATTTGCAAACTTGTGACTGTCTCATGGGGACTCTGTGAGAGTAAGAGACTCCACAGGGAGTTCTCAGAATGTCCCTGACTTACAGGAGAGCTGAGCAGTACTGGCCACTTCTGTACTGACACAGACATGCCACCTCTCCATACTGTCCCTCTCGGGACCCATCAGGTCCAAGTCCATGAAAGCTTCCCAGAATTTACAGACCCCCGCAGAGTACATAAGTTTGAACCGCAATTCAAGAGCAGATGCTCCAGTAGCCCCGGGTCACCTGAAGACCCAGCCTGACAGCACTATAAACTAAGATGTGATTGAATTTCATCCCACAAAAGCAGATCTATGCTCCCAGTAAAAACTTTTGAAATGTCTGTATATACCTTTTTAAAAATATTTTTAGTTGTAGATAGTCACCATATCTTTATTTTATTTATTTATTTTTATGTGATGCTGAGGATCGAACCCAGTACCTCATGAGTTCAAGGCAAGCACTCTACCACTGAGCCAAAACCCCAGCCCATATATGTACTCTTAAAAAATATATTTTTAGTTGCAGATGGATACAATACCTTTATTTTACTTATATATTTTTATATGGTGCTGAGGATCGAACTCCGTTCCTCATACGTGCTAGGCAAGCGTTCTACCACTGAGCCACAACCCCAGCCCCTCTATGCATACTTTTTTCTCTGTGCATACTTTTTAAAAGTTGAAAATATAACTCTCATACAAACATAGAATGAACACATATCAAAGATTTATTAACTCATGAATGACAAAACATGTAAGATGGTAAAGCTGGCCCAGAGAACATTTTGAGAACTAAGTATTTATTGGCATTTTAAAAGGAAGGTTAGAATAAAGTTGCTAGGTTAGAAACAAAACTGGTTAAAGTCCTTTAAGGCAATAATATTATAAAAATTAGGGTTATCTCCCCCTCCAAAAAAAAATTATTTGCATCTCTAGTTAGGGTAGTGGGAAGAGTTGGTGTTAAGTGCCATGCAGAAAAATAAAATATGGAAAAGACAATCAAAAACAGAGACACAGATAGATATTTGTACACCCATGTTCACACCAGCATAACTCACAACAACCAGAAGGTGGAAATGATCTAAGTGTCCTTCAGTGGATGAATGGATAAACATTAAATCAATTATTATTCAGCCTCAGGTAATTCTGATACAAAGCTACCACGTGGATGAACCTTACCCTAAGGACATTATGTCGAGTGAAATAAGCCAGGCCCCAAAAGACTAATAATCTGATTGCCCTTATGTACGATGCCAAGAGTAGTAATCAAATTCATAGAGACAGACAACAGAATGGTGGTTGCCAGGGGCTGGGAGAAGGAAAGAATAGGGAGTTGTTATTTAATGTGTACAGAAGTTCCCTTTTGCAAGATTAAGAGAGTTTCAAAGATTGGTTGCACAACAGTAGGAATGTATTTTACACTGTTCCCTTAAAAACAGCTAAGGTGGGGCTGGGGGTGCAGCTCAATGGCCTAAGAGCGCTTGACAAGTGTGTGTGTGAGGCCCTGGGTTCAATCCCCAGCACAGCAAAAAAGAAGGAGGAGAAAAAGAAGAAACGCTAAGGTATTAAATTTTATGTCACAATATTGTTTACTACAATTTTTAAAAAATTTAAATCATTAAATAAGTTTGGTGCTAGTGGTTTTATGTAGGTTGGTTTCAAAAGGCCTTATGAAGATGTGAGAGAGGGGCCTGTGGATGTCTAAGAAATGAGAGACAGAGGGTGGTGTTGGCAGATGCAGGTCTCTCTCTCTCTCTCTCTCTCTCTCTCTCTCTCTCACACACACACACACACACACACACACACACTGCTAATTGCTTCCACTGGTGTCCACACAAGCATCTCCTCTGTGCTCTCCAGGCTGAATCACCCCTTCAGAAACCAAAGGCTAGATGTGGCGCCCTCTGGTGGAATAATGTGAGAATGGCCACACCCAAATAACCCCGATTCCCCGGGCGCGATCGTGTGAACGTGGAATCTTAGCCACCGGTTCAGGTCCCGTGTTTTCCACATAAGGAAACGAGAGTCCCAGACAGTGGTAGGACTCGCCTGAGGTCACATAGTGAGTGGGCAGCTAGAACGTCACTCGTTGGCTGCCGGGTTAATTCCCTTTAGTGCGATCCCCGCCGCTGACAGACATTCCATCTTCCTATTGGCCAGGCTCGGGGCCCCGGAGACAGGCAGAGCTCGCAGCTGCCGCCCAGTCCTCCCGCCGGCCCCAGAGCCTTGGTGAAAGTGGGCAGCGAACAGCACAGACGATTGCTGCACCCACCCCTCCCTGCAGGTAGAGGGTACCATTAGAGAGGGAGTAGGGAAGCACGAGGTGGGAAACACAGCCTATCTCTACCTGGACCCCTTCCCAGAAAGCCATATGCTGCTCCCATGGGCAATCTCAGTACAGTTCACCAGCTACTAACTATCCCAACTGCCTCTTTCCCCTCCACAAACCAGTTTCTCATGGGTGGGGATATGTCTTCCTCAGTTTTCCACTCACAGTGGATTATCATATGAAGAGTCGTAGACAGCGGGCTGAGTTATGGCTTTGCTACCTGTTCCCACTGTATGAGCTTGGCAAGTTTCTAGACTACTCTGAGCCACTATTTCTTCATCTATATGATGGGGCACAGCTTGCCTCTGTTGTTCTGAGCACTAGAGTCTGTCCCTGAAGCACTTAGCCTGTGCTTGTACGTCCTAAGTCATAAGGTACAGAAGATGTAAGGGAACTCTTCTCTGAGGAGGTGAGATCCCTACAGGGCTTTGAAGATGATGTAGGAGGAGTTTGCCAGGTCATGTCGTGAGGCCGAGGAGAACATTCCATGTGTCAAGGCCTGGAACAACATGGCGGGGGATCCCCACATACTTGGCTCTGTGGAAGCATAGGGTGTGGTATGTTCCAAGTCAACCTAGAAGCTAGAACATTGTTTTCTAGAATCATCTCCCTGTATGATTCCAAATTAGGGTTGGCCACAGGAGAAGTTTGAGATCTATAAGGTGGAAATGAAGCCTCCGCCAGTGTGTGCCACAGGTCCATGGGATGCCAGGTGTTGCACAAACTGTCACTAGTCTGCCAGTCAGCACTGCCCACCAGAGCTCTCCAGACCCTCCTAGAAAGGCTCTGAATTCTGGGCCAGGTGCAGCCCATTCCTCCTGCAGGTCCCCATGCCACTGAGGTGGACGTGGGGTGACAGACTACACACCACGCTGTCCTCATGGCTTCTACTTTCTGCTTGCTCTCCTCAGCTTGTCTTTACAGCAGCCAGCCCTAATGGACCCAGGGACCCAGCCTTGCCCAGGCTTCTTCCCCAGCTCCCTACAGCTGGTTCTTATCACATCCCACTGGAGGCGGTCAAACTCAAATAGACGGAGAAGGGGGTGCAGATGAGGAGGGGATGGCTCAGTCTGGGCCTAATCACAAAGCACTTTGGGAAGGCTGCTTCCACTTGGTCCCCACTCTCAAATTTGGTAAGATGAAGTCATTCCTTATTTTAGGAGGTCTACAAAGGTAAGAACTTCCCCACAAGATATTTGCTGTCAAGAACAGTGATGCCAGAAAAATGAGTCCCTCAAGCTTGAGGTGGGGAGGGGATAACCATGTGCTCACCCATCTGTTCCTGGGCACACCTGGGTCCCCACAGCAACAGCTACGTCACCCTCATTCTGCTGAAGAAATTAAGGCTCGGAGCCTCAGGAGGAGATTCGGCCCAAGGACACGGCTGCTCGTAGAGGGGCCCAGACTCGTTCCACATCCTACAGGTGAGGGATCGAACTTCCATCCTGTGAGCACAGCCCACAAGCCACTTCACAACAGAAAACCAGGAGAAAATAAACTTAGCTCCTACAGCAGGGCCCAGAGAGACTTTCTCTCCAATATCCCCAAACCCAGCCCTTGCCTGGTGTTCAGGACCCACCCTGCATTTCTCAGTGTGGAGGAAGAACTTTGGGTTGTGACAACCCTCTATGCCAGCCTCAGTGACTCCAGGGCCACAGGTCTTGAGAAAACAAACTTCTTGCCCCTTGATTGTGCCCTGGAGGCCTCACACTGGGGTCAGGAGTGTGCCTTGCAGTGGGCTGTCTCCCTTCATTGGTGTGTTGGAGCCAGCACTTCCTCATCTGAGAGAATCATTCTTAAAAATGAAGTGAAACATACTAAAAACAAAGCTAATACATCAGCCAAACTCATCACTTCCTAATTATTTTACTTCTAATCCCTGCTCTTTAGGTCCTGGCATCTTGTGTGCCAGAATGACAGAATGGTGGCCTGTGCATTTAACTCTCAGCTCAGTGACATCACACTGGCAGCGTGAAATGGGTCATGGGAGTATTTACACCACAGACACCAATACAAACTACAAACCAGGCTCCATATATGGTTTTGTTGATCATCTGGGCTCAGGAATGTGGCAGAGACAATGTTAATAGTATGGATTAAACCTAGGAGTTTCCTTTCTATAGACATCACATTGTGAACAGCACAAAATTAGAGGGAGGGGGTTGGGGGACAGAAGGACTAGGAGACACCAAAGCAGATGCCTGGGAATAGGGAGCAAGAACCAGATGGCCTGGCCATGAGGAGCGCAATGAATCCAATTTGGCAGAAAAGTGACCTAGAGTCAGATGATGGTGTCTGTGCAGTCCAGGCTGGACCAGATCCTGCCTTTCGATTTTATTATTTTTCACCAAAGAAGAGCTCTGGGTGGTTGCAAGATCATTCTGTGCTGTGAATTGCCGGGTTATCTTCTCAGCCCTCAGGCACCTACTTCAAATTCTGACTTGGTGCACCCGTGCATGGGCTGAGGATGCAGGGACCCTGGTCATTGTTCCGTGGGCATCAGTCACAGTTACTTTAGAATAGCTTGGGTGGCAACATCCTAGTCTGTGCACCTGTAGGAACACTGGGGGTTGCTCAGTGTGGAGGTAGACCAGGCACCTCCCAGCCCCTGGCTCTCCTGGCTTCCTCCAGTCCAGACCCATTACTGACCCATTATGTGTTCTTTTACAGCCACCTGGTGGGCCAGAGGGGAGTGCAGCAATAGTTCAATAAACCCCACTATGCTGGTGCTAGAGGGAAATGAGTTCTAGAAACAACAGGATCTAGATTCATTCCTCTGGGATTGCTCAAGAAATTGGTGTATTTATCTATCCTGGAGAAGGATGGAATTGGAATGAAATCTACCCTTTCTATTGCTTTGCTCCTCAAATTACTTCCATACTAAAATTACCCAGGCAGAGATGGAACACCAGCCTGGAGCCCAGGGACATAAAGGGGTGTCTATGAACTTATCTCACATTCTAGAATGCCCCCTTTGGCACGGTGACTCCCACTGGATTCTGGAGATCCCAGCCTATTGGTATGAGGGTGGTGTTTCTCCTGGTCCCAGACACCCAGGACTCCATTCTGCACCAGAAACAAGAAGCACCCACCTGGGGAGCTGTGAACAGGCTGCAGGGGTGTTGACATCAGCATGGAGCTGCCTTAAGTAGATGTGGGCTAAGGATGCCCAGAAGCCTCCAGAAGCGAAAATGGTCTCTGTACCCTTAGACCTGTGCTTCCCTCAGTCAGAACCCAAACCACAACTGATACCAGAATGCACTGGCTGCGATCACAGCATCAAGGTCACAAGCTGCTGCAAGAAGAGCACATGGCAATGTGCACAGTAGCCCCATGTACCACTTGCTGCATGGAACAGCTGGGTACAGGGCTGGCACCAGCATACCAAGGACTGCACCTCCATGGGCAAGATCTGACAGCCCCAGCACGCCCTCCCATCCATCAGCCCCAGGGACCCCCAGCCTCCTCCCTGCCCCAGGCACTGACTGCCACTTCCCAATCTCTAAGCCACAGATAGAGTCTTGTTCCTGAAGACAAAGAAACCCACCAATAATGAAACAAATAAATAATGTAGAAAGGGAATTCTTTAAAATGGAATCTTTGTATTCAAAGAGCTCATGATTAAAAGAAATCTAGCCATTTAATACCTTTCAATAAGTGGTGGAAATCTGAAGGTCTTTTGGTGATAAATGGAGTGTTTGGGTTCTTTACTTCCTTCAGTGAAGGTCTTTTGGCCAGTCAACAGGCAGTGTTAGTTCTGGTTTAGAAGCTGGGGAGGAGGCAGTGCACAAGATGGAATCCCTGCCCTTCTGCAATTTACATTCAAGTGGAGGAAATAAAGTAATCAAGTAAAATACATAGCTCTATTAACTCATGATTTGTGCTAAGGAGAAGCACAAGTAGTTGAAGAACAGAAGTTCTAGGGTGTTCCATTTTAGAGAGGGTAACCAAGAAAGGCCTCAAGAAGAAGCACTTGAGTATAGATTTGAGGGAGGTGAGAAGGCAAGACAGATGTGGAAAAGCCTTCTGAGATGGAGGTGCCAATGCAAGGGCCCGAGGCAGGAACAGATTGACCTCCAGGAATAGTGGGGAGGCCGGGAGGCAGAGGGAAGGAGACCAGAAAGTGAGAGAGAACCCAAGGGCAGGGTGGAAAATTCCACGAGAAGCTTTGAAGTAACTCTGACCATACTGGTTTGCCTCTGCCCGGAGATGGGACCATGGCAGGGCTCTGAGCAAGGAGGAACAGGATATGGATTTTGTTTTAACAGGATTTCTCTGGCTGCTGCATTGAGTAGGTACCAAAGGGTCACACTTAGGTTCCCTTTGACCTTTGCTTCTCTTTTTCCCACGTTCAGTCAGAGAACACATTCTTCTCATTCTGCTTCCAAACTACTTATCTCCTGCTCTAAAGCAGGCCCTTAAGGGAACCTTCCTGATCCTATTCAGGAAATCCTTATTTTAAATTTCACATGAATATGCATCACAAAATCAATGCATATTCATGTGAAATTTTTCCAAAACTCTAGAAAAGTTGAAAAAAAAAGGGGAGGGGGGAAGTAATCACATCTCACCTCAGTTCCTGCAGAGAATCACTGTGATCCTTGGGCCTGTTTCCTTTCAGATTGTGTGGATTATTTCTCTATCCTGCCTCTTTTATGTAACATTATATCATAAACTCTGTCCTCATCATTAAGAATTCTTTGAAAAAAATGTAATGTCTTATGCTATCTGACACACCATCAAAATTGTTTTTCTTTTTTTCTCATGCAGTGCTGGGGATGGAGCCCAGGGCCTCAAGTACACCAAGCAAGCACTCCACCGCTGAGCTCTGTTCTCAGCCCTAAACATTTTTAATGCAAAATGCTTCATTCCTCTTGCTAGATATTAGGTCTATTTCAGTTTTTTTTTTTCCTTGCTATTTTAACTTATGCTGCAGTTGAGATCTTGGTTCTTAAGTCCTAAACCTTTTTAATGGTGTTAACAATAGCACTGCAAAAGGAGTCCTTATTTCCACTCAGACCGACACTGGGCTCCCTCGGGCCTCTTCCTGTGCCTCCAGGAGGAAGCCCAATGGCACTAGCATGGCATTCCAGGGACTTGGCAAGCCTGCTTCTAACTTTCGTCCTGCCTTGGCTCCTGTCTCTCCTCGCCGCTCCTGGACACAGACTGTCCTCCATACACGGCTTTTCCCCTCTCCGTGACTACATCCGGTGCCTGTAACGCCTGCCACCCCATCCTGTCCTGTGGGTCCTCTCTCAGAGCTGGCTGCTTTGTGTGGCCCCTCGTAATTTTGACAGCATTTCCTTTAAGCTGCAGTGCATCTTCTGCCTCTCTTCCCTGCGGCTCTGTGAGGGCCATGTGGGTGGGCACCATGTCTGTGTTGCTCACTTCCTCACCCATTATGCCACAGTACCTGGCACCTATGTGTAACACCGGCCTTTGGGGCCTTTGGTCATTAAAAGGCCAGAAACTTGAAACTTGTAACACTGGCCAGAAACTTGAAAAAGTCACAGAAACCTCCTTATCATGTGTCAGCAGCACCACCTCCTGGACACAGAAATTGTGGCAGGTACGGGAGTCTGACCGAGTCTCAGGACCTCTGCTGTGTCCCCTTTAGAACCAGCCTCTACAGCATCCTCCCAACTGGTCTTCCTCATCTCCCTGATCCCTGTTCAGCAGCTGGAAAGAACTCAAGAGCAGGCCGAAATCAGATCACCACTCCTCCTGCTCAAAACCTTCCAGATGACGAACACCCAAGGACCTTACAGTGCCTCCGTCTAATCCGGCCCGGCTACCTCTCTGATCTCATTTCCTACCCATCATTCCCTTGCTCACTTTATTCCAACCATGACATCTCTGAACACATACCAAGAACACCCCTGCTCGGGGCCTTTGCCCTGGCTGCACCCCTGGTCTCCATGTGGCTCACCCTGGCATATCGGCCGGGATGCCACCTCATCAGAGGACTTCTCTGAGCACCGTCTTCTATACAGTGTAGCAGAAGAACCTAATGTGGACAGTCACCTGAAGGAGCAATGCCCGTCTCCTCCTACCCTTCAGCACACTTTAGTTTTCTTCACAATCCATATAGCCATTGCTCTTATTTTAATTCTCTTTGCATTCATTGCCTGGCCCCTCCCACTCAAATGCAAGCTGTGGGCAGGCAGGGAATGTGTTTGCTTTGCTCAATGCACACGGAGACTCCTGAAGAGTCTACTTGTATACCCAGTGTCACTGTGTACACTTAAGACACGGAAGGGGAGAAAAAAATTCTTTCTTCATTTATTGCTAGGTTCATGGCTGACACACCTACAACAAAAGACAGATTAACAAGACAAAGGCATACCAATTTATTTAAATTCTTCATTACACAGAAGCCTGGAGAAATGAAGATCCAAAGAAGTAGGGACACCTGTGTATCTTCTGGATAGGTCTGATGAAGAGTGGACAAAATGGGTATGTCTGATCAACCAGTAATAAACTGGGGGACTTTCCAATCTGACTTTGTTCAACAGATTCTTCTCTGCGTCTCTGTCTTCAGAGATATGAACTTCCCTATTCTCTATGTATATGGAGGGTGCCTCTCCCCTATCTCTTTCTTGGTTCTCTCTCTGGGGCTCCAGACTGCCATGTTGTGACAGCCCCATGGAAAGAACCACATGGTGCCTCAAGTGGGCAGCTGGGGAGGAACCAAGGCCCATCCACAAGCATACAAGTGAGTTTGGAAGCAGATGGCCCGGCCCCAGCTGACCACTTGAAAACAATCTCATGGGAAACCCTGAGCCAGAACCAGCCAGCTAAGCAGCTCCTAGATTCCTGACCCTCAGAGCCTGTGGCACAACAAATGTTTGAGGATAATGGGTTGCACAGTAATAGAGGACTACTGCAGTCAGTGTTGCATTCCCCATAGGAAGTCATCCTGCACTGCTAGGGCTCATCTTTCCAGGTAGCTTTCTGTAGCACATGTTCTTCAACTTGATGACTGCAGGGGAGAATGAGAGGAGCACTGAAGCCAGTCCTTTCTGGGCATCAACAGTGTAGTAGGCACAATGCAAAGAACATGGGCTTCAGGTTTGCACTGTTCTAGATGTTAGTGCATGGTCTTGTCCATTTTCTATTGCTATACTTAAATACCATAGTTGGGATAATTTATAAAGAATAGAGGTTTACTTGGGTCATGGTTCTGGCAATCTAAGTTCAAAGAGGCGTATCTGGTGAGGGCTTTTATGCTGATGGGACTCCCTTCAGTATCTCAAGGCAGCCCAGGGCATCACCTGGTAAAGTGGAGCAAACATGCTAGTTCAGGTCTCACTCCCTCGTTTTATAAAGCCACCACTATAATCATGGGGGCCCCATCCTCATGACCTCATTTCAAAGACCATAGTTTCCAATCTCTTAATACCATGTAATGGGGATTAAATTTCAAGACGGGTTTTGGTGGGGACATTCAAAACACAGCATTCACATACCAACTGTATATCTGGAGCACATTATTTAACATTTAGAAACTTCAGTCATTTAAAAATGGTAATAGTGCAATAGTCAGGCACGTAGTTTAAAGAGTATTGAGATAAGGTTTGCCAAGTTCCTGGCACAAGATTATATGCACCATTGTAGTTCATCTCCAGTTCCCTCTTCTTGCTACTCATGGTGTCAGGTCTGACCTTACTGCTGTCTGTCTCAACAATACTGACCTCCTACCTAAAACTCTGTGTAAATTCCCAAGCCTTACTCATGTACAGCAGTGAATGAAGGCTGGCCCATGGAAATAAGGAGCCATGACACTTAAATTTCACTGGGTTCCCAGTAGAAGGAAGAGATCCCCTCTCCAAGGCCCTGCATGTAATTTTGTATTGCTAATTTTGTATTCTTTTTCTCCAAGGGTAGTCCTAATCTCCATGAAAATATATCAGATTCTATGGAATGCAGTTCAAGCAGTGATAAGAAAATCCATTGCACTTAACACTTTTATCATTAAAATAAAATGAAATAAACTTACAGCTCATAATACTACAAAGAGAAAAAGAGAGCTGGGAATGTAGCATAATGGTAGAGTATTGGTATTTTAGCTAAAGATCCTGCATTCAAAACCCAGCATCAGAAAAAGAAAAGAAAGAATTTCTTAAAAGAACAACAAGCCAAAAAAGAAAAACACATGCATGTGTGCACAAACACACACACACACACAAACAGAAAATAATTAAGAGAAGCAAACATTAACGAGAAAGAGAACAGAGAAACAGTACATGTAATTAATAAATCAGAATCTGGTTTAAAATACATATATACATACATATATATATATGTACATACTAAGCAAACTATTAGTCAACATGATCAAGAATAAGAGAAACCACAACTATACATAATAAAAATTACAAGGGGGAAATAACAACTATAACAAAACTACTTAAATTTGAGAAACTATAAACTCTATGAAAATAAATTTGAAAAACTAGGTAAAATGGATAATTTCCCACCAAAATTGACTTCTCAAAAGTTCAAACAGAACAAATTCCATTAAAAATATGGTAATTTATTAAGAACTATTCACCCACAAAAGCATCAAAACAAGAAATTCTACCACACCCCCAAAGACCAGATAACCCAATGCTCTATAAAATATTTCAGAGCACAGAAAAGGAATTCATTTTGTGAATTGACACCTAAATTAGATACAGAATAAAGAAATATAGAAATGAGCATCATTATTATTGTGAAATTTCTAAATAAAATATTAGCAAATATTCAGTATCATGTTAAGGAAATAATTCACCATGAGTTAATAAAATATACTCAATAATCCAAGGTTAGTTTTCTACCAGTAACCCATGAAAATCACGTTCCATGATAATAAACCTAAGAAGGGAAAAATCATGATTATTTCTATAGACATTCAGGAAGCCTTTGACAAAATTCAATAACCCTTCATAGAAGGGAGGGAAAAAAAACTCAAAAACTGAGGATACTATCTTGACATGATAAAGTATGTATACCTCTGTTCTCAAGATAACATATTATTTAATGGAGAAGCATCCAAGGCATTTCCTCTAAGATTAGGAACAAGGCAAGGATGTCCACTATCTCCACTGCTCTTCCACATTGCATTAGAGGTGTCAGCCAATGCAATAAAACAAGAGAAAGCAAGTACAGTCATAAGAACTGATAAAGAACTGTAAAGATGACTATGAAGATTAATTGAGCTAAGTTATTAAGACAGCCCTAGAAGGGTTCACAATAAATGTTAGTCATTATGACTCTTTGTAAGTGATACCTTGTGTTCATGTTTTGGCCCCTTAGGGGTTCTTCTGATATGTTTCTATGCCTCATTCTATGCACCTGTTTCATGCCTTAGACTCCAGGGAGGAATAAGTAGTCTATTATGACAGAAGCCATTCTGACACTTATAGATTGTACAATATTAAGTAAATCAGTTTTCCTTGCTGGATGTTGGACTCATCTGCAAAATGTGGAGACAGTCCTCCATGCCTAATGCCTCTGATACTGTGTTGATGATTATAACTGAAGAACTGCTTGCCTCCTCCAAACAGATACAGGAGTAGTGGGAGAGACAACTCACTAATAGTAGAATAATTCGAATGACTCTCCTTGTTTGGAATTCTTTGCTGCCTAGTGTGTCTCTCTGCTTTCACTTAAATATTCCTTTTGTATCAAAATATGCACACAGTATCTAAAAGACACTGGAAAAGCCTCCACAGACCTGGGACCTACAGGCACCTGGTGAGAGAGGATTAATGATTCATCCTGAATTTTGGCTCTTGCTGCTTTGTTAGGGCAAAACACAAGGTATCCTGCCAGCTTTTGGAATTTAAAAAAAAAAAAAAAAAGCATCCTGCTAAGGCAGGGATGAGCCTGAGGCAAGAGGTTCCCTTGTCCTTGACCTTCTTAGTCCAGTTTTGGCCCATCCTTGGTATCTAAATGAATTCTTCATTCTCCACCCTGATTTCCTATCACCCTGGCCTGCCTTCAGAGAGGATTCTATTAAGTTGTTCTATCAAGAATCATCTTACTCCTGATATTTCCTCATACCACTTTTCCTATCCCCTGACCCCATCCTTGTTCCTTGCTCTAAGTCTCCATTTGTCCTTGTTATATTTAGGGTTGAGTCTGACCTCTCTCCCCTTGCAGTAGTCCCTTCCTGAATAAAGTCTTCCTCACTTGTCTTTAACAAGTGTTATAGTTTTTCTTTAAGAATTCTCAAGATGGTGAACCGCCTGCTGCCACAAGCCCGGGTTTGTAAGGCACCAGACCTGTTTCATAATCAGAGTAAAAGGGTCCCCTCATAGCAGCCTTCTGACAATCAGTCCTAAGTCTCTGGTCTCCAAAGTCAATTTGTCTTGGTTGCTCCTCCCTGTAGAGGCCTGGAGCTGTTCAGCATAGCCAAGAGGGAGGTAACTTTGCATTTATGACTTGCTTGCTTTTTTTAATGTCTCCCTCTTCTTGCTCAGCTTTCTCTCTTCAACTCCTGGCCCACTGCCCAGGATTCCATAGCTCAATAAATACCTGTTGAATGAAAGAGGGAGATAAATGGAAGAAATGTGGTGACTTCTGGCCCCAGGCTGGGCTTGCCTTGCAGAGGCTTCAGCGAGGAACACCCAGTAAACAAAGATGGCCTTGTTGGGGCCCTTTCCCTCAACCCTTCATTGTTCTCTTCCGCATCCTGTGGAGGCCTAGGGGGAGGTGGAGATGAGCTCCTTTGTTCTGTTTCCAGAATTCTTCTCCAGCTGGGTGGGGAAGCCTGGCAGCAGCTCCCTCTTCCTCTGCCAGTTCTTTCTAACCCTGAGAGTCACAGAAGCCTTGGACTTTGGCACCATGGGGAGGAGCCTCAACTCACAGGCAGTCTCTGAGATGCGGTGCAGAGGGAAGGATGTCTGCCAATCCTCTTCATCAAGGTCCCCAGGCCCTACCACCTAGAGCAGGAAACTGGCAGACTCAGACTGGAGTGGGTACCAAGACCAGCACTTACCAGTGTGGGCCACGGACAAGATTAATTTCAGAAAATGAGGATAAGAGTTTTGAGAAGTTAACTTTATAGAGTAATTTTACGACTATTGAGCCTAATGATTTTTATAAAGGGATTGAATGAATTCTCAAGCTATGAAAAGACATGGAGGAAATTTAAAAGCATATTACTAAGTGAAGGAAGCCTCTGAAAAGACTACAGACTATGATCACTACAGGACATTCTGGAAAAGGTGAAATCATGGACACAGTGAAAAAATGAGCAGTTTGCAAGGGTTGGTGAAGGTAGAGGTGTGAATAGTCAGATGGTTTTTAGGACAGTGAAAATACTCTGTGTGACACTACATTGGGGGATACAAGTCATTATACTTTTGTCCCTAGAATATACAACACAAAACAAGGACTCCAATATACTATGGACTTTGGGTGATGATGATGAGTCCAGGTAGATTCATCAGTTGTGACAAATGTCTCTCTCTGGTGGGGGATGTTGGCAATGGGGCAGGCTGTGTGTAGTGGGGGAGGGGGGCATATGAAAAATCTCAACCTTCCACTCCATTTTCCTATGAGCCTAAAGTTACTCTAAAACTAATATCTATTTTAAAAGAGGTGAGTTGTATTTTATGTCTTTTTTTAATACTATTACCTCATTTACCTGTTAAGTCAGTTCACTACAATTTACAAAAGGCTTTGGTGCATGTGAGATTGAACGGAAGGAACTGTTCTTTCATCCCAAATAGTCCAAGCTCTTCTGCTGGTCCAGGAGCCGGAAGTGCTGGTCTCCTGCTCTCCTCTTAGAGCTGCACTTCAATTGCCTCATCTGCAAATTAGAGTGACCGAACCTAGCCAATGAGGCCTTCAGCCAATGTGATGCTTTGGTAAATGTGAGCAGTGCAGCCCAGGCAAGTGGAGGCCCTAGCCCAAGCAAGTGGAGGCAAGTGGAGGCCCACCACCAGGTGGGACAATCCAGGGAAAGCCAGCCTTGGGGCAACTCTGCCAGCCAGACAATCATCAGAAGTCTGCAGGAAAAAAGTATGGAAACTTGGAAAGGTCCTGTTCTCTGGCCTTAGACACATGGACACACAATAGGCTGGGGAAGACTGAGGTAGGTGATGACATTCTAAAGAAGCAACCCAAGTCCTGGTCTAACTTATGACCTCATCATGGGGGGAACCAGATTTTTACCCTTTCCTAGAACAGCGGCAAAAACTACATACATATCTTTACTTCACCAGTAAAAACTTATTTAGATATCTCTATGCTAATCAATCATCCCTCTGGTATAGTTCTGACACCACATTTGAGAAATGCTTCTTTGCCACTTCTGGACTGTAGATCCCTAAGGTAGTATACACCAAAACAGTCTTCCCTATCTACAGCCAGCTGACCTGTGAGCAAGTATATCACATCACTACTGCCTAAGTGTTCGAGACTATTTATTCACCAACATCCAGACAAACCATTAGGAAGATGAATCATGTGACTAAGTTCCTTCCCAAGGTAAACTTATTTTTTTTTTATTATTAGTTGTTCAAAACATTACAAAGCTCTTGACATATCATATTTCCCAAGGTAAACTTATAAAATATTGTATTGTGTTATATTATATACTGTAATCTTTTATATATACACACACACACTACTTTAATAGTCCTAAAAGTCAGGGAAGCAAGACAAAGACTTTGCCAATAGCTTCAGGTCCTGATTTACACAGAATGTTTCTCAGGCTGCAGAGTCAATTCTGTGAGGCTGAGACAGGCCACCACTTCCTCTTAGACTCCATCTAAGTGACACCCTCAGACTTTATGTCCTCCTTTCCTCCTCCAGGTGTTGCTGGACACTTTCCCATCCTCGAGATGACTGAAACCACCTCTGACTATCCCCCCAAGGCCAGAGCCAGGAGCTATTGACATGTGCAGCATCCACCTGTCCACTCTTAAGCCGTCCAGGCACACTGTGAGAGATGCAGTGGTGGTTGGAGTTGACCAGCAAGGGCTTCTGGAGAGATGGAGATGCAGCTAGAAAAACAAAACACCATCCCAGGGGAGCAAAAAAAGCAGAGGTCAAAAAAGCGAGAGAGGGGAGAAGGAAGATGGCGGCGAGGGGAGTGCATTGCCCCCGTGTGCTGCTTCACTGTGTGGGAGTATGACAAGTCAGGACGGCTAAAGGATATCTTGTTAGGAATTTCCAGCAATAGTGGGGTGCTCCGGAACCTGGAGGAAGGATTTCCATCGCACAAGGATCGGCTACGGGGACTCAAACGCGAGAGGTTTGTTGCACGGAGGGTAACACTGCTTATTCAGCAAATCGCCCCGCGGCTAGAGTCTGCAGTGTGCGCTGGGATAGAGACGCAGGGTTACAGCGCTGCAGTTTCTGCCAGCCGCGCAAGCACCGTACTCAGGGCTGAATTCTGGGTTCGAGACGGGGGAAGGAAGCGGTCCATCTTGGTTCTCCACACCGGTCGGACCACAGAGGAGGCCAGCAGCCACCATGTTGGTAAACTGACGTCACCTTCCCTGTTTTCGACTGACCGCAGCTCATTCAGCCATAGATCAGGTAATTTCAGGCTGCAATTCGCCTGCGGCTTGCAGACAGATTGCTAGGGTTCAGCGCCTGGGTGCTTCTTAGAACCTGAGCTTATCGGAGCGAACACCGAGCGCGGGGCGGCCGAGTTCCGGCTCCCGGAACCGTCCCGGAACCACCCTGGCCCAGGGCCGCGGAGCCTGCGGAGGCTGCCTCTTGGACCCTGCTCCTATCAGAGCATACAACAAGCACTAAGCAGCCAAATTC
>NW_025999998.1:11618691-11681735 GCF_001458135.2 Marmota marmota marmota | reverse complement strand
TGTAAATCAATGGATGTGTAACTGATGTGATTCTGCAATCTGTGTATGGGGTGAAGGTGGGAGTTCATAACCCACTTGAATCAAAGTGTCGAATATGATATGTCAAGAAATTTGTAATGTTTTGAACAACCCACAATAAAAAATTAAAAAAAAAAAAAAAAAGTGAGAGAGGCCTGGCCACAGTGAGGTAATGCAGCATGGCCAGCCCCTTCTCGTCAGCCATGGTGGGGGAACCCCCAGTGCTCACCAGGCTGGGAGAAATCAGCAGCTCTGTGGCAGGAAGTGGCCAGACTCAGCAAATGGGTAGTTTGCGGAGCATCAGAGCAAGGGTGAGGCAACAGCTTGTGACACCAGCAGAAACCCTCAGGGAAGGCAGGGGCTTGCCCCAGAGCAGTGGGCCCGTCCCCAGTGAACAGCCATGGTGCCAACAGCAAGGAATTAGAAATAGAATAACCACATGCCAGCTTGGGATGAGCTGAGGGGTGGTAATGACAGAGAAAATGTCTTTCTGGGAGGCTCCTGTAACACTCCCCAAAACAGAGCTCACCCCATGAAGGTGTGCCAGACTCAGTCTGTGCATGGTGCGCCATCTCTTCCCCATTTCCAGATGTCTCCACAGCCCATTTTTCACTCCAGCTCAGCACTTCTCAGTAGTCTTTCATCTTTTTCTCTCTCTCCTGACCCCACCTCAATCCCCACTCTGCCACGGGTTATTGGAGCCAGTGAGCCAAGCAGGATGTCTTAGCCACTTTCTCAAAGAACCATGAAGTGCAAACTACCACAATTCAGGAAGCTGAGGCATGGTGTACTGTCATGAGCTGGGTGGCTTGACAGTAAAATGTCAGCTTCTGCATGACCTTGAGAAAGTCCCAGAAACTCATTTTCCTCATCTATAAAATGGGGACAATAATAGGCCCCACCACACAGGCTGTGCTGAGCACAAAACAAGAACATAAGTTAGGCCCTTATCACAGTGGTTGGTGCCCGGGCAGCAGCCAGCAGAACCAGTATTCCATTTACTATATAGCCTCCGATCCCACTTCCTCCTTCCACACTTCCTCATATACCCGACCTAAACTCTTCCCCCCGCAGCACAGTGATCTTTTGAAAACACAATTAGAACTGTTATTCTTCTACTGCAAACTCTTCCATGGTCTCTGTTAGCCCAGAACATGGTCTGCGAGTCTCCTGTCCACCTCTCCTCTGACTTAGGTTTGTGGTCACCTTTAGTACTCTTGGCCTCTCCTTCTTCTGGAACATTCTTCCCTGACCCTGCAAGACCCAGCTCGAGTATTATTTCCTCAAAGAAGCCCTCCCCGAGCACCCCTTCCTGCCTAGCACTAATTCCCAACCTGTAACTGCATTAGCGTTCAAGACTCCACCAGAACGCAGCACCTCAAAGCCACTTAGCCCAGTGCCAGCGGAGCCCACGAAGGGTATGGGTACATTGTTATCCCCCTTGGGATTCACCTCAAGCCATGTTCAGGGGCTTTGGAGATTAAACTGGTTTGGTGGCCTGCCTGTGGAACCTGACCACCACTGCTCCAAGCTCCAGCTCCGTAAGGTAAGGCCTGTTCACCTGAGCACACACAAACACTGCACGCCAAGCCTGAAGGTCCAAAACATTTTTATTCTCGTTCTGCCTTAGGTGCTCTAGTTTTGCAAGCATGAATAAATGGAATCAACAATAATTCTCTCCCTAAATGTCTTTCATTAAAAGATGCCACTTACAGTTTCCTGTTTTTCCTAAAGAGAGTGTGATTTGAGAGTAACCTAAAAAGAGGCTTGAGGATTGCAGTCACATCGGGGTTAATCACTGTGTCTCCTGCCAATTCCTCTCACTGAGCAGTGAAAGGCCGCAGGCAGTTATAAATAGCAGCCCTGAAGCTCTGTCCTTCCAACAGGGAGAAAGAACTTGGCAACCAGGAGAGACATGAGGGTGAGGTGGGCAAAGAATACTTAGCCCAGTCTCTGCCCCCGCTGGGACATGTGACCCTCAGGAATGCTGCGAGACCCAGCAGAGGAAGGAGACAGCTCGCCGCCTTCCCCTCAAACTCCTGCATCCAAACCCAAGAGGGCCTGGGAAAGACTGTTGGTTCACCCTGGAGTGCCCCCAGGAGCAAAAAGGGGAGCCAGGGAGCAGGAACAAACATTCTCCAGGGTACCTCCCTCTGAGGAACTCCCAGAGCGGGACCCCGACTCTCAGCCCAGAGAATAGGGGATTCCTTCCCCTTGGAGTGGTTTCCATCTTCCTTGGTTCACAGGACAGTCTCCCGGATGACACCAATAAGGCTGTGTGGCCGCTCAGCCTCTGCTCTCGAGGGTCTCCTCTCCACTCTCGGCCTCCCTGCCAGGACGAAGGTGCTCAGGTCACCACAGCTCCGCAGGTGCAGCAGGCCAGGCTGTCTCCGAGAGGGCAGCGTTTGGACCCTGGAAGTGGGCTGCGGTGGGGCCATTATCTTTGAGAGAATAAGGAGAAGGCAGGAGAGGCTAAGCTTCACCAGATGAGGCCCACTGTCCTGTGTTCTGTAACTAACCTTGTATTTTTAATTTTTTTTAATGCTGCATCGCAATTACACATAATAGTGGGACTCAAGCTATGTTCATACATGCACATAATTTGATCAGTCTCATTCCTGAGCACCTTCCCTTTCCTTCCCCTCCTCCCTCTTCTATCCACTTACCATACTCTACTACTCACTTCAATTATTATTTCAATTGGTGCATTATGTTTATATATTTACATGCATTGTGGTCTATTCACACATAGACATGGCATATTTGGTAGATTTTTTTCCCCAGTACTGCTCCCTGCCCTCCCCTCCTCCCTCCCTCTTAATCCGTTCCTCTACTCTATTGGTCTCCCCTCTATTTTCATGAGATCTCCCTTCTTTTAAATTTCTCCCCCCCCCCCCCGGCCAGGATTTTAATTGCTTCCAAAAATAAGGGAAAGAAAAGGGGGTATCTTCTCAAAGTAGAACCTATTTGGAATTCCAGAGATACTTTTAATATACTGGCTCTTTTCTAAAGTTCTTAAGAAATTCTCCAAACTTTCTACTGTTTTAACGGTAGACCCACCACACTCAATTGGTCAACTGTAATTTCTTGCTTTATATTTCACATTCTTCTCATCAGTTTTCTCCAACTTCCCTATAGTCTAAGCCAGAGATTCTCATTACTAGAGAGGTGGGGGGGGGGCATGGAAAGTGCTAGAGACATGAATGCCCACACGCAACCGATTCTGACAGTCTAGAGGGCAGTTCAAGCATGGGTGTTTTTAACAAGGACACAGGTGAAATTTAGTTACCACTGGTCTGGTCAGATCATGGGTTTTAAAAAAAATGTCACCTAGGACCAATAATGCTCCGGGTGGATCTCACGACCCTTCAATAAACAAAATTTAGATGAGGCCAATTTATTTGGAAAAGCTATTTAAGAATGGTTCTGCAAGATCTGTTTTGCAATGGGTTTGAATGTATAATAATATCAGTTACTCTAAAGATGGCAAAAATATGGGAAGTCCCTAATCCAGCTGGAACTGAAAGAGGAGGGCTGTCCAGTTAATGTAATTTTGGAGAATTATACAGACATGTCCATGGGACCTCTGATAACAGCAGCACCTTGGGGAAACTCAGGAGCCGCCACCTCCCATTGCACAATAACAATCCAGAGGACTTTGTTTCATTTGTACCATTCTGAGCCGGTAAGGTCATTAGGAGGTTAGTCTCCCAAAGATGGGATGTTAAATTTTGCTAACACTCTGAAATAATATTATATTTGTCTTGAAGGCCTGCCTTTGTTTCTTGATCAAGGAGAAAATTATAACATTCATTAAATTTCACTGTGTTAAATGATATGTTTAGGAGAAATGTTTTTTTGATATTGAGGGAAATTAAAATGCACTCATTCCAGTGAGGGTAAAGAAAGTGAAAGTGTGCAAGGCTGGGTTGAATCAGTGTCCCCTTCTGTTGTCCTTGCCTGCCTTCTGGGAGGGGTGTGGCATCATGATAACTGACCTCTGGGGATCCAATTCTGGAAGGCCCCAGCATATGTCAGCCACAACAATCTCAGTACTTGAAATTTTAACCAGTCTAGGATTCAAGGACCTGGCAAACGTTTGTAATTATAACACCTGGACAACTGTAAGTGCCTGTTCTTTTTCCTCAGAGCTATTTCTCAGAGAGCAAGACTTTGAAGAAGTCTGAAGGATGCTCCAGCTCTTCCCCAACAGCGAAGGTTGGTGGCCTTCGAAAAGTAGTTCCAAATACTCCTGTTTATTGAGCTACTGGGGCTGGACTGAATGAAGGGAGCAGAGAATGACAACTAATGTAGGTCAGGGTTGCCAGGATGTAACTGTCTCCCCTACATAGGCTACTAAATGGAACCTGACCCAGAATCATTGACTGAACACTCTTTTAGAGAGCAAACCACAGCAGGGTCTGAAGTTCAAGTATCTCTTCCTGAAAGTAATCAGATCGTTCTTCTCCCCTGGGTCCTTGAGGGAGTAGGAGAGATTTTGACTTCCGGTTTCAATAAGAAGTGGAAGAACAGAGAAGAGAGCAAGAAGTAGGTGTATTCAAGCTACCTTAAATTTTTACCTAGAATCCTGGAAGCGGTAATTACCCTGAAAATCGTCCAAATTCAACTTGAGAAGTATTTGTTTGGTATTTAATGCTCAAAGGCGCTGAGCCAGGTCACACCAAGTGCTTCTGTGCACTGACCCACAGCAACAGGGTAAACACCTAAAAGTTAGCAGTTTTTCAAATGCTGGAGAAGTTTTTACCAAGAGGCAATTCCACTAATTCAGAGGTCTGGGGGTTTAGACCACCATTTTATTTATCATTTTAATTCCCCTCAATATCACCTAGCCCAATCCTTCACCTTAGAGATGAGAAACCTGAGATCCAGAAGGATTATGTGCATACCCAATTTTACCATTTCCCTGAATTACTCCCACTTAGAAAACTGCCTTATACTTTTCAGTTGTGGAAAGGAAAAAGTGTTTATTCCTTTAAGTCCTATCGGCTCATTTATCTTGCTAAGCAATTTGTCAGAATGTGAATCACTCCCAGAATCTTGCCAATATTAAGATTCACCTTAGGTCATCATTTTTGAAGGATTGAGAAAACACTTCACATCAAGGGAAACCTTGAATTCAGGAACTCGAATGTTGTGAAGGATACTATATGCATCCTTTGCTTTTTCTAGGCCTGCTTCCATGTCCCAGAAAACTGGGTTCTCTTCCCTTTGGCCAAGAGCACCGCGGAAAAGTCACTGCATCTAGAAGGAAGCCTCTCTGGCTTCCTCTCTCCCCGTCCCCTGATCTACTATCCCCAGGTGCCTATAGACAGTGGCCTGAACCTACTCTGCCCTGGGTGGGAAATCAGAGAGCTACTCAAGCTGCTATGGGAACCAGTTATCAGATTCATGCCCAATATCAATAACAAAACTACCTGTTCCAGGAAACTGGCACTTGTGATGGCTTCCTCCATGTGCTCTTCGTCAGACTTCAAAACAGATTTAATGTTTTCTACAAGTTCATGGATGTCTGGGGTCATACTGCAGGAGGATTGCTCCAGGAACCTGGCCACCAGCAGTTTGGTATCTATGTAAGACTTATAGTCTATCAAAGACCGTGGTCTGCATCTTGACGCTCTTGGTCTCAAGCCTCTTCTTAGAGTCACTGCGGCCAGATCCAGCCTCCTTTCGGTCTGTGTCGCAGCTTCACAGCTGAGCACTGGGGTGGCTGTGGGCAGATAAATAACATGTACTTGTTGGCCAAGCCCCTTTGAACATAGGCCACAGAACTTAGCGCAGAAAGCATCTGACAAATGCCAATAGCCATGCACATCTTGCTTTTCATCTTACAGAAGGAAAAGGGGGGTGGGGACAACTATGGCACAAGCCAATTCCCTGAAGTGCATTTCCAACTGGACATGTCCCAAGACATTCAACTATGTCACATAAAGTACAATCCCCAAGGTAAAGACAGATGACAGAGAATAGAATCCAGAATGTAACCTATAGCGGAGCAAGTTCCATGGGGTATGGCAGATAGATGAGATGGATGAACTAAGCAGAAAAATCATGGTTGACCAATGAATGAATATTCCAAGCAGGGAGGATGGAGGAGTCACTGACAGAAAAGAAGGGACTGAAAAGAAACAAGACTGTGTAGTGAATATGATGCTATGTTCACTTTGACTGTACCTTTGTCCTAAACATCCTCAAGGGCATTGTACTGACTTCTATTACCGATGTTCACACCATGGCTATGAGGTAGATCTATATGGCTATTACAGAAAATTAGGTGCAGAAAAATTACACATCATTCTGAAAGTCAAAAAGGGGCCTGGGAAATCCATTAGAGGCTCTAATTTCCATGGCTACCTGCATCATCAGCAAAGATGTAAAGACCAGCCAAATGCTATTGCACCATGAAGCATGTGAGGTGAAACAAAAGTCTGGTCTCCATGTGTCCAAAACCTAGCCAGCAGCCTTCAGTGTATATAAAACTGGCGACTTCAGTCTGGGAAGACCTGATACGTATTTAGTATTCAAGGAAGACAGGAAGCAGTGGAGAAGCAGTGGAGTGGAGAGGAGGTGGAGGAACAGGAGCATTCCCTTTCCTCTAAAGAAAGTAGACCTGAGGAGCCCTAAACTGGGGCTAGAGGTCATTCTCTCAGGCTGCCATTTGCATGTTACAGAGAGCAAAAGCCTTCCAGAAATACACACTAAACACACTCATGTGTGAGGACAGTCAGAATCTACACTAGTTTGGTTGAAAGCGACCTAGTGCCTTCCCCAATGAAGCCATCCAATGGGTAATCATATGTCATCCTCACAGGGCTGAAGAATGGGAAGGGTTTCCGGAAAAATCTCCCTTAGCCATGTAAACAGCTGAGTTCTCATGGAAGCCTGCAGGTGGCCAGCTTGAGTCCTCAGCTCGCCAGGTAGGGTACGGGAGACCCAAGTGGACGCAGGTCTTGGAATCAGGGGCGAGGCTGCCCAGTCTGCTGGGTTGCAGAGGTACACTCAGGCCAGGCAACGGGACTTCCTCCCGCTCTGAAGCGGCTGCAGAAACAAGAGGAGTGTTTCCTGTGGCTCCCGCAAGGTCAGTCCAGAGCTGTGGAACAACTCGTGCTGTCAGAGGGACTGAACCCAGACTGCAAGGGCTCAGACAGGAACTAAGAGACAGTTGTGTCAGAAGGTGTCCAGAGTTTAATTTTCACAGAGTTTGAGAAGAGCAAAGACCACCTACTAGAATTGTTCCCCAAAAGAAGTCCCTGCTAATGAAATCACACAACATTTTAATTTTATTTCTTTACCTCTTTACTTTTAAATATTTTTCTACAGTAGTAAGCTATTTGGAGAATGTCTACGTGTTCAGATATTTACCAAAAAGATCAATTTAAAAAATTTTTTACATTATTCAAATAACATCTCTATTCAAGCAAAAGTTTAAATGGAGAGGGAGATTAAGTGTGGGAGTATGTTTCACTTTATCTAAAGTTCTTAAAACAAGGTTAGATTTCAATAATTCAATCTACTCCCACACAGTAGAAAAGATAACAAATGTTTAATTATAGAAGGGGGGGGTAAAAACAATATGTCCCTATGACTTATTCCCACAGAATTATAAGCAACTAGAAATCAGAACTAGGTTTCCATAATTTTCTTCCTGTAGGACCAGTGTCATATGCAACAAAATACCTTTGATGCCAATGACTTCAAACACAAATTCTTTTCCATCCTTAAAAAAAGTGTCAGAAATAAATCCCAGTGTGCATACAGAATACCTATTTCCTCTCAACTTCTTAACCTCCTTCGAGATCCCACTTAAATTGCAGGTCCCTGGGCTGGCCAGAATCACCCGCTTCACCTGACATCTTTAGGCAAATAAGCACAGTGGTCTGCAAAGAGCTTGGGGGATGACATCACCTCTCTCCTCAGAATGGTGAAGGACAGGGTCACTCTTTGATCTTGTCCTTAGCGGTGGGAGGGCTCTCCAGTTTCTTGAGGGATGCTCTGGATGTGAGCTGGGAATTGCTGTGGGTGTGCTTTCTTCTCCAGGTGTGTTAGAAATGTCCCCACCTGATTTTTTTTAAAGGAAAAAAACAAATTATTTCACCATCTATAGCCTTGAAATTGTTGGGCAGGAAACACCTGTGAGCCCAAACCTGCCAGGGTGACAGTAGTATAGTTAATAACATTTACTTAGGCTGCTGGCCCGATAAGTTTTTATTTCCTAGCTCTATGGGAAAACTGACTTCTCCAAACCACTCCAAAAACCAAAAAAAAAAAAAAAAAAAAAAATTAAGCCCAAGAGCAAAATAAAGAATGCATGCCAAAATGTCAGGTTTTTTTGTTTTGTTTTTTGCTCAGAATCTTCTCCACTGAAGAATCCTGATATAGCTCTGAAAAGAGATTCAAGAGATTTTATCATTTCTAAGTGTTCAGAATAAGTTTGTTTCCGTGGAAGGAACTAACTTCACAAGTGAGGGGCTGCCCCAAGCTGTAGACCAAAGCCTGGCAGAGGGACATCTGCATAATTCAGAGTTCACCCAGAGATGCGGAACTCCAGCATAGTCCAGTTAAGGAGCCAGTGGCTACTAAATCAGTCAGTAAAACGACTCAAGATTTGGATGACCTCTGCTCAGAAATAAAAGTACATCATTTGGGAACCTGATCTGCAGTTTGGAAAATATTTTTTAATGCAACAATTACAAACACATTTAGGGTAACTGAATATTAATTCATAATTCTACTTCAGATGGATGGGCGGGGGCTGGGAGTGTAGTTAAAGCACATGCCTCACACGTACACACACAAGGTAAACAGAAACCCATTCCAAATGATACTGTTGAAAAATTACTTCTATCTAAAATAGCTAAAAGTTGATTCATTATTTATTACCATTTGCAATTTTGTCCTAGTGGACAATTCTTTGGGCCATTTAAAACCTCCCCAAAGAGAGAAAGCTATAAGAATGATATCATTAAATTACAAGGACAAATGTGAACTGACTCTAGTATTTACCATAGGACTAAAAGTCAGAATTCACTAAATGTTAAGGCAGCATGACCAGGGCACTAGGTTATAAATGACATAGTGCAATCCTACAACAAACCACCCTGCAATAAATTAAACCTTTATTCCTTCAAAGGACTCCAGCTTATTTTAATAGGAGAAAGAAAATAACAGAAAAGATAGGAAGGCCAAATTAAACTTTAATCTATTTCACAGGTTCCTGGAAATAGTCCTGATTATTCATAAAAGATTCTAAGGATACCTTTTCTTTTTCTTTTCACAATTATGTCCCACTTGCAAATACTAATAGTTGATAATATTTTTGCACCTGGAAAGAAGTATATAGGCTGATCCATTTTCTCCAAGAATACCTGACCTCCAACAAAACAGAAGACACATTGTTTTTCTACCATGTTTTAATGAACTGAATCATGACTTTGGGCAGTGGGAATGTGTCTATTACCTTGAGTCACTTGTGTGCAAACTGGTTCCAAAGGGCTGGCAGCAGCTTCTGATCCTTCTGGTATTTGGAATGAAGATCCCTGCATCACAGGAAAAGACAGGGTTATTTTGCTGATATTCAACTCACTGCTCATCCCCAGTGAACTCCTTAAAATGATGTGCAGGGCAGTCTCCCCTAAGACAGCCATGTGGCCTGCTTACAGTCAAAAGGCAGACACTCTGAACAGTACCTGCTCCTGGTCCATCTGGCTCACCACAGCTTCATATGGAGGTGGGGGGTCCAGGGGACAGAACACTTCCACACCTTTGATTCGAGCTCCGTAGATGTGTGGCAGTGGAATGATGTCAGGACCAACCATCCTAGGAAGAGCATCTTGGCATAAGAAATCACATTCTGCAGACTGGGCCTCTGACTGCAGTGGCTCCTGGACACTAGAGCCTCTGCCTCTAGACTATGGGGAAAACCACTTGCCCCTATCAGAGTCCAAGAGAGGGAGGTCAATCTGCACTGCTCGTGATGAAGCTCCCAGAGTTCCTAACAAGTGACCACACATCAAAGGCAACACCATCATGCTTTTAAGTCAAAAAGCAAACAATGATCCATAGAGACAGCAAACGGAGGAGTGGTTGCCAGAAACTGAGGAAGGGGAGGAGGGCGTGGCAAACTGGTGAAAGGTCTTGAGTTCATCTGTGTTATGAACAACGACCACAAAGCTATAACAAACTCAAGATTTCAGGAAAGGAATATATTTGAAGGTTCTCCCATTCAGCCAAAAACAGTGTGGATTTAGAGAAGGTGGACTGAAGAAGACAAATGTACCACATATCCTGTGAACTTATTAAAATGGTGGCTGCTGTTCTCTTGGTTTAATTTCTCCCTGGAAGCCCTTCCCTTCCCCAGTCCTACAGGCCTTCACTGTTATCTCTCTCTTCTTCCTCATCGTCTCCCACCTCTGTTCTTTAAGTGGGGATGGCTGAGGATTTTTTAGTTATTAAATATTTATATTTCCAATATTTACCCATAAAAGTGTTATAACCCCTGACACTTAATTATTTAAAAATTATTAAACTACAGACTTTCTTTCCCAACTGACTTACTCCCACCCAAATAAAACTATATGCTTTTTCATCTTAAGTGCTGCCTAAATAATAGGGGTTTTTGTTTGTCTTGCACCATGGTAAGGGATCACCAATAGCAAAATAAAAAACAAACACAAAAACCCATGAGATTTCCTGCCCGTGTTTGTAGAAAATTCTACCAAAAAAAAAAAAAGCCTCTGATAATGAAGAATGTAAATTTTAAAATAATTACTATAAAATACACAAAAAGGTCAGAAAACCTATACTCTGATTATAGAGTATTACAGAATGAAAAAAAAAAAAGATAATAGGCAAAGTTCAATGTCTGCTCTTGAAAAATAAAAAGGGGAAAAAAACACAAGAGATAATGAGAAGATAGATTCTGAGTCAGTTACATGCAGGGGACTGTTTTGGGAGGAGAAGTGCTCTCTGGATTTAAAATTGTTTCATTTATTCCTTGTGCCCATTTACAAAATAAAAAAGGAGTAGGGAGTGTCAAAAAATGTGATATTCTTTTTTCCTAACAATAAAACTCATGAAAATCTGGGATTTGGAAGAATGAGAAATGAGAGAACACTCCTCTCTCCTTTATATTTGTCTATCCATAAACAAGGATCTCATTCCCTGCCTGTCCTGAAAGTGGGGACAGCAGGGTCTAGGTGGACTCATCCAGTCTGAACACAGGGCCAAGCATAAAGGGTCCTGGCCTGGGAGGGTTGGGAGGGTCCCAACAAAGTCATCCTGCAGGAGATGTTCTCCCTGAGAAAAGGACTTGTGAGCACGTTTCATCCGACTTCCCTCTCCAGCTGAAGCTGCATAAGAACCACATAAATCCTGAGCCACTTCCTGGATCTAACTGAAGACTCTTTTTGACTAAGGAACTATGCAGTTTTTTTTTTAATCAATGAGACCTATAGACCCCTAGAGGGACAGTCTTCAGTCCTCATTTGCATAACCCCATGCACCATCTTTCCAATCTTTACAAACCTTTGGCTTCCCCCCATCAGCAAATGGCACATGCAGAGGGCTGCCATGTCCTCTGCCTAGGCAGTTACTGCCCCCAGCTTTGCTTGCCTGTTTGTTAGCACTCAAGGTCTTTCTGTGACATTTCCAACCCAGGGTACCTACATGTTCAGAGAGGAACCCTTGCTGAGGGTCAAGAGGTCAGAGAAGTAGGCTTCCATTTTAGACCCTAAACTACAGCAAAATCTCTTCAGAAGGAAATTTGAAGGGAAGAGGAGATACAGTATATGTAAGTAGAACACAAAATCAATGACGTTCTCAGTGATTACTGCATTGACTACAAAAGCCCCATTTATGGGAAATACTCTAGAGTTGATGCAGAAGGGAAGTTCCTTTACTATCAAGCAACTTTTTATTTTACTTGCCTTGGGAAAACAAGGATTCATGGGGGCAAAGGGGTCTGCTATACACTGGCAGGTTGCTTTTGCTCTACTCTGACGGCCTGTGGTGTGCTCGGGTTCCTGTCTGTGTCCAGTGCTTATGGGTGATTTCACTGCATGACCAGGATTAAGCACCACTGCAGAAGGAAATGGACCCGGTGGTTGAGATTAAAGCCCTGCTCTATCTGGGAAAGTTAATCAGATTTTTATTAAGAATGAAGGTCTTTAGAAAACTGCTGCCAGATAAGATTAAGAGCTCAATGTTTCTCAAGAGTAGGACACATACTGAGAACATTTTAAAGCTCACAACTGATAACAGTAGAACATCACTGGTATGGCCTGAATGTGTCCCCCAAAATTCCTGTGTTGGAAACTTATTCCCCAACACAACAGGGTTGGAGGTAGAGCCTCTGGAGAGTGGTTCAGGTCATGAGGGCAGAGCCTTCATGAATAGATTAATGCTGCAATAAAAGGGGCTTGCGGAAGGAGGTTCTCTTTTGTTCTTCTGCCATGTGAGGACACAATGTTCCTCCTCTCTGGAGGACACAGGAACAGAGTAGCATCTTGGAACCAGAGATCAAACCTTGGAGCACCTTTATCTTGATAAGTTAATCTATAACTGTAAGAATAAATGTCTATTCTTTATAAATTTCCAGGGTATGTTACTTTGCTATAGCACATACAGACTAAGAAAAGTAGTCTAAACTTTGGTTTTAAGAAAGTTTTTTTATGTCCATTATCTCTTAACTGCCCTCCCAGCAGCTGTGTGACAACACAGGTGAATGAAGAAATGGAGGCTCAGAAATGGAAAGAGACTAGTCCAGGGTCACCTGTAAAGATACTCCCAGAGTCAGGGCTCTTTCACGTTCATCATGAAGTCTCTAGGAAAACTGATCATGGGCCTGAAAATGAAGAGGTCACTCCAACAGATGACACAAAACATGTTCTACTCTATGCTATAAATAGGCCTTTGGCAACTTACCCCAGGTTGATGCTGCAACCAAGGCACCTTTGACCAAGCGAAGATCTCCAGCTGTCCACAGAAACCTGCACCCTATCACTGGGCACATGGTGGCAGAACTGCTGCCTTTTTGATTCCTGGCACAAGCCAACTTCTAAGGATGGGGGACATCCTGGAGTAGTACAGTAGGGGTACACAGCCCTCTCCTCTACTTATAAATCAATTCACAAAGTAGATAGCCATCTTTGGACAGAAGCCTCAACTGCAATCAGACTTCTGTTTATGACAGTAACTTGAGAAGCCCTTTCTCAAGAAGATACCAAAGCCTGAAGTAGTTGTATTTATAGAAGTTAAATAAATAAATCTCTTCTGAGAGGGCTTACTACCTTACAGGAAATAGATGGCCTCTTTGGTGCAAAAACTGTTGACATACCTGGCCATGGAAATATGGACAAAAACATTCCTGCATATCTTTGCCTACCTGCTTATAAGAATCACCAACTGAGGCTGAACAGCTAATATCTATAAAGTTGAGTTACACTGTGAATCTAGCAAATTCAGTCAAATTTAAAAACACCTTTGACAGAATACGTATCTAAATATAAGTTCAATCATTTTAAAAGAAAAGTATACTGCACTCTGATATTGCAGAAATGCACAAAATGAGGGTGTTTGCCCACTGGCGATTTGATCCAGAACTCCAGGCATATATTCCAGACTGGGTGGGTCTTCTTTCTTACAAGGGTATTTTGCTTGAGTTCCCTGACCCCCAGTGCCCTACCAATTTCTGGACACGGTAAAGCCCTTGGTGAGAAGCATGTCAGTCTTCTCCCAACTTGGATTTGACCAGAGGCTGTCTCAAGACTCAGAAGAACAAATATAAAAATACACCCAGGTCCCCAAAATGTGTGGAATCCACACCAACAAACATCAAGATGGTGGAGCAGAAAAGAGGAAGGGAAGAAGAGAAAGCAAGGTGGGGAGACTGCAGGACATGTGCTGGACAGCAGGACTCCTGAAGCACATGAGTCACTCTCCCTTTCTGCCACTGCAGGAAATCAAATCTGTCTGTTGCCTCCTCTGAGGTCAATCAAGTGCTCACCCGCAAGCTCAGAGAGCCAGGATTCTTACTGAAGATGGCATCTCTCTTCCTAACGATGAAGCAACAGTCGTTTTCACTGTCCTCCAGCATGCCCTCTGTAGACTTCCTGAAACTGGGCTACAGTTTTAGCAAATATGTCCAGTGGCACCCAAATAATCTGTGTTTTGTTGCTATAGCTCTTCAGCAACTGTATGTCTTGGTTCATTTCCTGCAAGACTATGGAAGCTACCCTGGCCCCTGAAGCTTAAAAATGCCAGAAGGCCACTCCCCAAAGAGAGACTAAGCTATCCCACAGCTGCCCCAGGCCATCTGTCCACTCAGCTGACACCCTCTCCAGCTTGTGATCACTGCTGCCTCTGTCTGGGCAGGGGAGGGAGGGGGTTCAGGATTTTCTAGAAGGACAGGTCTGGAAGAGCATTAACAGTGCCTAGTGGGACTCATTTGAAAAGTCACATAGCTGCCCTGAACTTTAGAAAATGTTTTTCCAATAACCACACGCCTGGCACCAAAACGGTTTGTTAACTTTACATATACTACAGAAATTAAAAAGTTGAAATGCATGGCCCTCAGGATAACAAGCTCAAGATACTAGTCTTACTGCAAATTCAGAGGTTTTTCTTTGGGGGCGTAAATATAAGTTTGCTTATTGTTTAAACTCAGCTTAAGGTCACTTCTTCTAGGAAGCCATTCCCATCTCACTATTCTAGGTTAGGCAGACCTCCTCTGTGCACCCCAAGTGTCTCTTTTGATTATAGTGTGATCCTTCAACACACATTCTAATGACCTAGGTGTATACTCCTTGATCGGAGGCGAGGAAGCAGGTCTAGCTCATTTTGAATTTCAATAACCCAACACAGCAGTGAGCAAGCAGCTAAGGATTGACTGTATGTTTGCTGCATGACTAAATGTGTTGTTCTTAAAGGTTCATTTCTAGAAGTCACTAACAACCAGACAAATACAGGTAGAATTTCATTCTACAAATGATAATTCCAGATATTTGAAAAAAGATGGTCAAATTCAGAGCTGGAGTTTGAAAAAGAAAATAAGCAAGGTGTCTATTTTCCTAAACCAGGATAATGCAATTAATAATTAATCTTTTCTTAATGGCTGGGAAGAATTTCATGATTGTTGGGACCTGCTGATGGTGTTATAATGAAACATCGATTTGGTCTAACTGGGAGCGTTTCCAGGGTAACAGCGACTTTCAATCATGTCAAATTACAGTTGTTATCTCCCTGGGTGTCAGTTTTCTCTAGGAAGCTAATTGAAATTGAAAAAGTATCTCTTTAGGTCAAGGTTTGACTTTTCTTCCGATTCACTGGGTTTTTCAGACAAAAGAGAAAAGAGACAATGAGAATTGAGAACGCTGACAAACAACACAATCCATCTATATTTCCAAGAAAAGTCAGAGTCTTGCTGTGACCTCTGGAGACTCAGTTTTCAAGACGGAGGACCCCACTGAGAACCGCAGCAGGACTTAGGGACCATACCTGCGGTTCATCCGCGGTGTGCACGAGTAAAATGTGGCAAAGTAGGAAGGGGGAGGCACAGGCGGCACGAAGTCATCGGGGTCTGGAATACGTCCGTGATCTTCCACGTCTTCTGCAGACATCTGGGACTCATCCTGATTAAAGGGCACTTTGGTGAGTCAGCACAAGGGCGAGGGGAGAAAAGCAATGGGTCACACGAAAGGGCGAGGGGCTGGCTCCGTGGACTCGGCACCAAAAGCGCCTCATGTAAACTTACGATGCAGGATCGCCGGGTGGCAAAGATCTGCAGGTAGCGCAGGGCGGCGGCCACCAGGCAGACGGTGGTGGTCAGCGCATTCAAGGCACACAAGGCAAAGAGGACTTTCTGAAACACGAAAAGAACGTTGCTACGGAGCACCTGAGCGCAGACACCCGGAATGCAGTGTTAAAACATATTTCAATCATAAGCACAACATCCTGGGGAGACAAGGGCCCTGAAAAGACAAGTGTGAGATGGGTCTGGCTCCCGGAAGTCACCAAAATTAAGGCCGGCTGTTATTATGACCCTCCTGCAAGAGTGTGCACTTTTTAATCTTTAAAACTCATCTCAGAAGCTGACTGTCTCAAAAAGACCTGGTATGATGATGTTACAGTTGGCCCTCTGTATCCTTGGGTTCCACATTTGCAGATTCAACCAACCGAAGATAGAAAATATTTAGAAAAAAAAAAAAAAAAAGGACTGACCATGCAGACTTTTTTCTTGCCATCATGCCCTAAACAGTACAATAACTATATAATAGTTTACATTGCATTAGGTATAGAAAATAATCTAGAGATGATTTGAAGAATACAAGAGGATATGTGTAGATTCTATGCAACTGATATGCTGTTTTATGTAATGGTCTTTGACATCACACATTTTGGTGTCCTCAGAGGTCCTGGAGTCAATACCAAAGGATGCTTGCTTTCTGCAAGCACCAGAATGCTATTTAGAAACACACCTTCCAATGGAGTAGCAAAGTTATTTTCTGAAATTGGTGTTCCCTAGGATATGATTCCCAGCCTCCCACCAGGACAGCATGGCTGCTTAATTTGTGGCCACTGATTGTATTTCAGGAGCAATTGGCAGTGCTGCTCCAAGCACCCAATTAGGGCACAGCAGGGGCCAAGGCAACCAGAACATAAACAGGACATCTTTCCTCTGAGCACAGCAGCAAACGCAATTCCAAAAGTTTCTTTTGCTACAGTTCTGGCTCCTGCATGGGGCTTTCCCCAAGTTAAGGCCTGGCTCAGAAAGTTTGGCAGTGACTCAGCCATCAAATATGTAGAAGCCAACGAAAGCAGGCCATTTTTACATCCACTAAACCCAGGGCTGGCAGCTTCCAATAGTTATCTTGCTCTGCTTAGAGATTCTTCCTCACAACAAAAATAAAACCAAAACAAAGATCTGCAGTAAACAATCCAAACAATAAATCAGGCTCACCAACTGATTTTGTCACTCACTGAACTGAATTTTTATATCCAATTCCCTAACAACAATTAATTTTGTATTTCTCTTTGATTGAGATAAATTGTTACTTATTTTTAAGTTTTCTTTTTCATATTATAGTTGTTACCTATTAAATGAGATAATGAATTTCTCCATTATTGTCTGGCCTACCTCTCTTCTTAGTCCATGTGTCACAGAACAGCAACATCTGACAAAGCTCCATAACTCACTCATGCTAACCAATGAGCAGCAGAACAATGACAATGAGCTTGCAATTTAAAGTCTCTGCTAAAAGTTACACCATGCATGCATGGGCACACATATATGTATAGTTAGGCTCCTTTCCATTTTTTGCTAACTTACAATTCTTCAACACACAGAAAGTTGTGTGTTCAAAAATTTTAAGTTCATAATTTAAAGAAACAATAATCTGTGGTTCTTTCCATACTCAATTCTGCCTCTGAGTCACTAAGGAAGAGGTTGCTCATATCTATGACCAGCAGCTTAATTATTTGAGGACCGTGACAGGATAGGAACATTTCAAGTAACGTTGTTGCCTTCATTAAGGGCACAATGGTATATTTCTTGGTGAGGCTGGAACATGTTCAACATACCTTAAGGAGAAGATGAACAGCACTACAAGGCTGAACTGGAAAGAGTTTCAAGGCATTTTCTTTGTCTGTGCATTTGGCTGGTTGAAATTCTTCACAACAGAAGCAAATCTTACCTTCACCTAAATCCACCTTAATGGAAAAGAGGTAGAACAATAATTTAATTATGAACTCTCTTGCTGGACCACAAAACATCAGTCCTACAGAATGCGATATAACATAATCAGGCAGTACCTGCATTAGTCAGAATAGGCAAAGGTATGCTACAGTAATAACCAAAACCAAAATTTCAGTGGCTTAACCAATTAACTTATTTTTCATATATAGTACATGTTCACAGCTGATCAGCAAGGGGATCTACTTAACATATCCCTTGGGGACTCAGACCAATGGAACATCCACCATCTCAATGGCATGGCATGAATGACATGCTGTACAGATAGAGAGCACATGATCAATGGCACACTGGCACTTAAAATAGGATCACCAGATAAAATATAGGATGCCAAATTAAATTTGAATTCAGACAAACAACAATTTTTTAAAATAAAAGTATGTCCCAATTGTTGCCTGAGGCATACTTACACTAAAAAAAAATAACAGTTTATCCAATTAAATTATTCAAATTTAATTGGGCATCCTGTATTTTTACTTATTAAATACAGCAACCCTACTTTAATGCTTCCTCCTGTGAATAATACTCATCATTTGAACTCATAATTTTATTGCCAAAGCAAATCACATGGTCTCATCTAACTCCAAGAAGGTGCAAAGTCCAATCCACCATATATGTGAAACAAGCATATAGTATATCAAACTACTGTAGACCAGATAGGGTTAGAGAGAACTTTTTTCCACATCTTCAATGTAGCCATAGTTGTTACCTATTAAATAAGAGAAAAAGTTCCTGAATTTCTCCTATATTTTCTGGCCAGCCAGAAAATGTTATTTGAAGTAGTAATTGATGCATAACCTCATCCATTTTTAGTGAGATGCTTTGCAAACTTTCAGTTACTTTTCAAGTTTTTCTTGAGTCCATGCTATGGAATTTGTAACACCAGATTTTGGCCACTAAGACTCAGAATCTGAGGGTGAGGTTTATTCTCACTTGTTCTGCTGCCTGAGCTATTGAAAGTTGGCTTTATTTTGCCTAAAAGGAAAGGCTCTACCTCTTTCATTACTTGTTAAGTTAATTAGGCAGCTCTAATTTCACTAGCTGCAAAATTCTTCAGGAATCCTTAAGAATGACTGAATATTCACACTATTTTAGTTGCTAAACAGAGGAGGCACCTTCTTATTGAAATGAGATTCTTAACCTCTAGTTACAGTAAGAAATATCAGTGTTTCACAAAATTAAGAGAAAACTTGATTCCTTATAATCTGAGTAGATTAGGGAACTAAAGGAAAATATTCTGTTAGATTACATAATATTTGAGGACAGAGGGACTATAGCTTCTTTTTATTTTGAGGTATAATTTACACCAAAAAAAAAATTATATGAATCCTAAATGTACAATTTGAGGACTTCGGTGTAATGCATACACCTATGTGTCCAAGCCCTTATGACTGCAGAACACTGCCATCGCCAGAGAAAGCCCCTCCTACCCCTCTCCATCAATCTCTGCCCCCACCTTCCTAGAGGCACCCCTATTCTCAATTTTTGCCCGTATAGATTAGTTTTGCTTCTTCCAAAACTCCATGGATTCTGAAACATTTTTTATTTTTTTGTCCTGAGATCACATTGAAAGGGATGCATTATTATATCAGATCTTGATATAAATTCTGCCTCAGGCACAAGGAATGACAACCTCAGTTACCCTGATGGCCTCCATCATCTCTATTAACTCATCCCCTTCTGGTCTCCATTTCTTCCTGGTGTGTCTATGAAAACGATTTATTTACCTTAGCCATGTCCCCAAACCTAGATCCATAACCCCCCACACAGAGGCACAGGCTGTTTGTATTAGAATTTTTCCACCACTGTCTCACAGTTTTTGAAGTTATATCTTGCTGCTACTATTGATACTAGCCTTCTAAAGAAAACACTATTGATACTGCCCTCTAAAGGAAAACTACTTTGGCCATTCTCACAGGCTTGCTCTAAGCAGAGTCTAGACAGGAAGGAACCCTTCTCTCCTTCCAGGCATCTCTGGCTTCTCTTTGCCCCTCTTCCATAATCAGTAATACCCCTTACACTGAGCTGCAGTCTGCAGTGAATATTCACCCCAATAGGCTTCCTCCTTTAAAGTTTCCAGGAGAACAGTCCCTGTATTAACACTAACGACACTGGTTATAACAAATACGCGCTAATGGAGCCTTCACCCTGCTCTCCTCCCCACCAGGAACCAGACTCACTTTCTCCACCATAACTCCACATGATTTCTACTTCTCTATTCCTCCTTGGAACAAGCCTCCAGACCTTGTCTAAAGCCTCTCCTTCCCCCAGGTAATCCCAGGCATCATCTTACTTCCTTCCACAGCATCCATTCATGAAGCAAGGTGCTCAGTAAGTGAGGAAGCAGGTCTGTGTGCTCCACACAGGTGGCTGCAGGACTCATTTAACACCTGACCTTCACATAGGCAGGCACATCACTCCAAAATCTTTAGGGTAAACCAGGATGGATGGCAACACTTTCCAGATGAGTGAAAGTTGATCCCTTTAAACAAGACCATCCATAAGTTGAATCATAAAAATTATTATGCATACCAATTAATGAGCCCACAGGATAAAAGGAAGCCCTGAGGCTCTTTGCAAAATGACTGAAGGCAAGAGTGCATTTGGTGTTCCTTGTTCCTGATCCTGAACAATCTAATGCTTTCACTTCTCTCTCTAAACTCTTTTCTGCCCAATGTTTCTCAAGACTCCTTTTTACTTCTCTTCAGTCTTTTTCATTGATCTTCAAAACCCCAAAGACATCTCCCCAATGCTAAATAATGAACACCCACCTTCAACCTTGATACTATCACTCACCACTATCAGATCTGTCTTCCTCCTATTATCCTCCAACATTGTGATTTTTCAACCCTAGTCACACATTAGAATATTCCAGAGAGCTTGAGCAAAAAAATGATGTCATCTTTAGCAATCAGGGAACTGTAAATTAAATTACAGTAACCATGACGTCTCACTTTAGCCCGCTCAGACTGGCAAAAATAATTAGAGCTGGGGTGTGGTGGTGCATGCCTGTAATCCCAGTGACTCAGAAGACTAAGGCAGGGAGATCTCAAGTTCAAGGTCAACCTTGGCAATTTAGTGAGACTATCTATGTCTCAAAGTAAAATAAAACAGGGCTAGGGAAACAGGGCTCAGTGGTAGAGTACTTACTTAGTATACATGAGGTCCTTTAAACCCTAGCACTACAATAAAAAATAAAATAGAAATCTTTTGCTGGTAGAAATGTGGAGAGTTACTGGTGGAAATGTGAGATGATAGAGGGTAGTATCCTTTAATACTTAGAGTAGTATCTTTTAATAAAGGAACTGGATATCCAATTTAGATAAAAATACTTATTTCACATAACTACTTTGGACAATTGTTTAGCAGATTCTTAAAAAGTTAAGCCCATTTGACACATGATCCGGCAGTTCCATGCCCAGGTATCTACTCAGAAGAAATAAAATCAGGTTCCCAAAAACACTATACAATAATGTCCATAGCTGCTTTGTTCATAATACTTCTAAATTGGTTGCAACCCAAATGATGTCCATCAAAATAGGAAAATGGATAAAATGAACTGTGGTAGTTTCATACAATGAAATATTGCTCTGCCAAAAAAGGCACAAGCACATGAATAAGTATCAGAAATATTATGCTGAGCAAAATAAGACATAACAAGGTATATACCATATGATTTCATTTATATGAAATTCAAGAAAATGCAAAACTAGCCTACAGTGAAAGAAACAGGAACTATGACTACCTATGAGACAGAGAGTGCCTGAAAGGGACACCAAAGAACTTTCTAGGGTTATGGAAATGTTCTGGTCAAGATGAGTACATAACTTGAGTAAAAACTCAGACAACTGAGACAACTGTGCGATAAGATCTGTGTATTCCACTGTAAATTTTAACTCAATTTTTAAAAAATGGACAGAGTCATAAGATTGTTGGATTTATAATGGGGTAAAAATGGGAGCTCATAACCCACTTGAATCAAAGTGTGAAATATGATATATCAAGAACTATGTAATGTTTTGAACAGCCAACAATAAAAAATTAAAAAAAAAAAAAAAAAGATTGTTGGATTTATAATAAATTAGACAAAAGATACACTATAGAGCAATCCCTTGCCCTGGAAGCTTATTCCACTCAGGACTAAAAGCCCGCATTGGGATACAGTATGGTGCTGATAGCAGCATTGTTTCTATTGGCCCAAACCCAAGCCAACAACAAAACAGAATTAAAACATCTCACATTTCCACCAGTAACTCTCCACATCTCTACCAGCAAAAGATTTCTCTCTATTTTTATTTTTTATTGTAGTGCTAGGATTTAAAGGACCTCATGTATACTAAGAAAGTGCTCTATCACTGAGCTATATCCCCAGCCCTGTTTTATTTTGAGACATAGATAGTTTCACTAAATTACCAAGGTTGACCTTGAACTTGAGATCTCCCTGCCTTAGTCTTCTGAATCACTGGAATTACAGTGATAAAAGAAAAAAAAAAAGGTGTTAGATCTGAGATCTGTATTAATCTTTGTATGATAAATATTTTAAGTGAGAAAAGTTGTAACGAAGCATATACAATATATCCCATTCTTGAAAAATCATGAACAACCCTATCCTGTAAATATTTACCAAAGGAAATTTCCCAGACTGTTACCATGAAGGTAAAATGATGTTGGGGGGAAAGAGGAAAAGGGGAAAGGAAACTATTCTCTTTCCCAAAGACTTACTTCATTTATCAATGACCTTCCTAATGAAAAACAATTAATTATAATATGATCCCATTGATGGGAAATTATGTATACTGTGTGAATAAAAAGATACATAAAACAAAGCTAAGTGGTTAACTGTGCTAGAACTAGGATCCCTACAATACTAGTATTTTTAGTGATTCTTAAGTTCTAGTCTATATTTCATGGCTTGTTCAAACTTTCACAATTATATAATCAGAAATAATCACAGAATTGATTTTGTAGAGGTAATTTTTAAATTCAAAATATACTTCATACAAAGTATTTATCTACCAGGGGTAATACAGACTATATAAAAAGAATTCCTACAATGCAACAAAAAATAATAATAATAATTACCTAACCGAAAAATGGGCAAAAGACTTAAATAAACATTTTCTCCAAAAAGAAATACAAATGGCCAACAAACACATGAAAAGTTGTTCAATATCACTAATAATCAAAGAAATGCAATCAGTATTACAATTAGATATAACCTCATCATACTCATTAGGATGGCCACTACAAGAAAAATAGAAAATGGGTGTCAATAAGGATGTGGAGAAATTGGAATCCTTGTGCATTGTTAGTAGAAATCTAAAATGGTGCAGCCACTTTGGAAAATATTATGGAGGCTCCTCAAAAAGTTAAAAAGAGAATTACTGCTGAGCATGTTGGTGCATGCTTGTAATCACCTTAGGAGGCTGAGGCAAGAGGATCACAAGTTCAAGGCCAGCCTCAGCAACTCAGAAAGGCCGTAAGCTACTTAACAAGACCCTATCACAAAATAAAACATAAAAAGGGATATGGCTGTGGCTCAGTGGCTAAACACCTGGGTTCAATTCCTAGTACCAAATTTCCAAGAAGATTGCCATATGATCTAGCAAACCCATTTCTGGGTATAAATCCAAAGGATCCCAAAAAGATATTTTTAAGATAAATTTGTGTTTATCACAACACTATACACAGTAGCCAAGAGGCAGAATATTTATCAAAGATTAATGGATAAACAGAATGGGTCATATACATCTAAAAGAATATTATTCAGAAAAAAATATTATTCAGTCTTGAAAGGAAATTCTGGCAGGGGATTAGCAAGGATGGTGGAATGTGATGGACATCATTATCCAAAGTACATGTATGAAGACACAAATTGGGTGTCAACCTACTTTATATACAAAGAGAGATAAGAAAAGTTGTGGTATATATGTGTAATAAGAATTGTAATGCAAAAAAAACAAAGTTCATGTATAAAGACATGAATTGGCGTGAACATACTTTATATACAAAGATATGAAAAATTGTGCTCTATATGTGTATAAGAATTGTAATATTCGGGTTGGGGATGTGGCTCAAGTGGTAGCGCGCTCGCCTGGCATGCGTGAGGCACTGGGTTCGATCCTCACTACCATATAAAATAAAGATATTGTGTCCACCTAAAAAAACTAAAAAATATTAAAAAAAAAGAATTGTAATACATTCTGCTGTCGTGTGTTTAAAAAAATAAAATTGATTAAATAAAAATAAAATTTAAAAAAAATTAAAAAGAAAGGAAATTCTGATCCATGCAACAATTTTCCTGAATCGTCCTTCCATATATCGTCACTTTTCGCTTCTGGTCTGTGTCTTTTCTCTTTGCCCCTTCTCATTTGCTGTGTGGCTAATAATTAGAAAACCAACCTTTGTCCAGAATTTTTCTCTGGGAACTATTTGTACATAGAGGAGTATGTGTGGGGTTCCTGGAAACTCCCAAGATAAAAGAGACCTAGATATAACCCTCCAGGAGATTCCAGCTGAGAAAAAAGAAGACGAGTACATAAATATTTTTAGCACAAAAGAGAAAGGGATAGATAAGCGCCTAAGAAATATACAGATAGAATATTCTGGAAGATTATTTTCTCTGTGGATCAGGGACTATCTCCTGAAGAAAACAGTCTTTTAATGGGGCTTTAAAAAAACTAATAGCATTTGAACAGATGGAGAGGTTAGGGGAAGGGAATCCTTGGGGGAGAGACACCATTGTTAGAAATAAGAAAATAGGGCAAGATCCTAGGAAATAACATGGGGGTTTGCCTCAATTATAGGGATTGTGAGCTGCTCCAGTGCAAAGGCAGGATGACAATTCACAGAGGGCCTTAAAGGTTATGTGAATCCATAATTTAAGGTTATTAAACTACAGAATCTGAAGAATTCTAAGAAAGACTATTACTCGGCATTAAAAAAGAATAAAACTATGGCATTTGCAGGTAAATGGATGGAGTTGGAGAATGTTATGCTAAGCCAAGTCAGTCCGTCCCAAAAAAACTAAAGGCGGAAGATTTTCTCTGGTTAATGGATGCTTATCTATGATAGTGGGTACAGGGCAGCACGGGAAGAATAGAGGAACTTTAGATAGGGCAAATGGGAGAGGGATGAGAGGTTATGGGGGCAGGAAAGATGGTGGAATGAGATGAACATCATTACCCTAGGTACATGTATGACTGCACAAATGGTGCGCCTCTACACCGTGTACAATCAGAGAACTGAAATGTTGCACTCCATTTGAATACAATGAATTGAAATGCATTCTGCTGTCATGTACAACTAAGTAAAACAAATTTTAAAAAATAAATTAAAAGAAGAAATTTAATTTATAACAATATTTGAATTATTAGTGCTTTAAATATTTTTATGTGTTAAAATATTACATAGAAATTTATATATTATGTATTATGTAAAAACATTTAGCATTTAGAAATAATGACTTAAATAAACATTAATTTTGAAATATAGATGTGTGGTCATGTACACTTACACATGTGCCAGAGTGTGTAGTAGCTATAAAAGAAGATCCTTTGTATTTTTAAGAATTAAAATTAGTTATAGTAATAATTTAATGATTTATGGGAATTTAAAACATCTGACAAACATTACTAATGAATATCTATCTGATAATAGTTAAAATTAGAATTTTCTAACATAAATGCATACAGAAAAAAAATCAAGATACTGGTTTATAGATAGGAAACTGAGGCTAAAGATAAAAAGGCATTGCTCTTTATTATATCAGCAATTGGAGTTGAAGCTCATATCTCTTTTCTTATGTATCCCTTTTCAAAACAGTATCTTGTTGTCTTGTAATTACATTGATAAATTCTCCAGGCTGCCAACTCCACAGCTGCTTTCAGAGACGTGTTGGAGTTCTGGGTTACTGAAGTTTAATTTAAATTTACATATTTCATATTATGTTACATTGATATTTTAAATAATGGAACATCCTACCTAAATTTTTCTCTTTCTAAATTTAGGCATATCAAATAAAGTAAAATGTGGCATTCATTTGTTTTCATAAGGATCTTATACTGCTTAAATGTGGTTGCAATTTGTTGCTTTTGGTTTAACTGGTAGTGAGGGAGCCATGTTTTTTATCCACATAAATAAGCAGGGCTATCACTAGATACCTTATTCCTATAATCACATTTGGATTTTGAAAAACATTACAACCAACTCCATCATCTGTGAGTGTTCAATTTTTCATTTGTTTTATCCACCTTCCCCATTAAAATAGAAAAATATTATTAAGAAAGTCCTTAAGGTTTCTGAAAGAGGTTATTTAAGTTGCAATGATTTAACCTATAGATGATGTGATGTAATCAAGTTGTTCTTCATGAGTATCCCCATAAAATTTTGTGTTCATTATCAACACTGTATTCTCACTTTTATAGATCACAGTGTAAAGTGAATATCAATAAATTTATAATTGCAAAATGAAAAAAAAAAAAGAGCAACAGGTTTTCAGTTGAGTTCCTGGGAAGTTTTCCTGTCTGGGGAGGTCATGAGTTTCACTGAGGAGCTTCAAATCCACCACAGCCTTTGTAGCAAGGTGGCAGCCCTCTTTGCTTGCATCCTGCTGGTTTCTGTAGGATCAGGCCACCTCACAACTAAGTTCCAAATAGATGAGATTCACTACAACTTCCAAAGAATCCATTCCTTTTGCTTTGTGTCACACAGAGACAGCTGTTACTGAGAACTACTTTTAAAAAGTTCAGAGAGAGCCAGTGATTCTATTCCTGGGTAATGCACTCAAACGAACTGAGAGCAGGGTGCAGAAGAGATATGTGTTGCACCCATGGTCATAGAGCATTGTGCACAATAGACAAAAGATGGAAACAACCCAAGGGCCCATCCATGGGTGAATGGATAAACAAAATGTGTCACATGTACATACAATGGTGTATTATTTGGCTTTAAAGAGGGAAGGGAATTCTTACACACACTTCAACATGGAAACACCCTGAGGGCATTATACTTAGAGAAGTAAATTACTTGCAGAAAGATAAATACAGTATGATTCAACTTATATGAGGTACTTAAGAGAACTGAAATTCATGAAAGTGGAAAACAGAATGGTGGTTGCCAGGCACTCAGGGAGAGGATGAGAGTGGGATGCTATTTCAGAGTTGCCCGATGAGGAGTTCCGGAGATGGCTCGCACAGCAGTGTAAATGCACACAACTGCTACTCACATGTACACTTAAAAATGGTTAAGATGGTCAACTTTAGGTTATATGTATTTTACCACAATTTAAAAAATTTTTTTAAATTAGAAATGCTGCAAGCCCACACCCTTTTATCCACAATCCTAAAATCCCAAAAGCTCTGAATACCAAATCTTGATTATAGCCTGCTGTCCCAGACTTCACTGGCATGCTGCATAATAAATGGTGTATGTCCCATACTTATCCTCTGAACTCAGAAAATCCCTTAATGCTGACATTCACCTAACCACAGAGCTTTCATATAAAGATCATCAGCCCGAATCCTTTTAATACCCATTTCTCCTCTTTAGAGGAAGGCAGATAGATCATTCACTAACTAATGATGTACGACATGTCTATGGTTCTGGGGTTATAATGGTTGATCACTGCTGTGGCAAAAATTGACAATCAAGTAAAATAATGAGCAAGAGCTCTTTGCTTTGTTTTCCCAATTCCTTGTACCAATTTCAGGCTTCACTTCTGCACAGTTGTCAGTCACACTGCTACTCGTCACACCAGGAGAGCAGCCGGGCCAAGGTCTGCCTGATGCACAGTGATGTCTAGGGCTGCTTACCAGATCACACCTGGGCACGCTGGACACAAACTGCGCCCCTTGGCAGCCTAGGATGAATCCCGCGAGATTTAGGAGGACACAAACCACAGAGAGCAACACGAAGAGGTTTACCTAAAATGGAAAGAGGATGGGCAGTTAGAAAAAGACCACAGCTAAATACAGGCAAGGTTTGATTGGAACAAAGAAAAAAAAAATTCTTCCAAGAGAAAATTTTTAAAAATTCAAACAATGCTTTTATAAACTTTTTTTTACCATATTTTAGAATTTTTTTAATTGTGCTAAGGAATGCCACTGACTCACATCTTCTCAATAATCTCATGTTCCTATTTTTTTCCTCTTTGCAAATAATTCTTCTTCCTTTATCTTTGATCCAGATGTTGTGTGAAGCCCTGGCTATTTCCTCATTGAGTCATTCTAACTTTTCCTGAGTTTTGCTGGATCAATAACAGTAAATAGACAAAAGAAAAGCTCTAGATTATAAGAGGAATACAGGAAAAACAAGGATCTCAAAGTCATTGATGGCCAAATATCATAGGATACAAATGAAAGTAAAAATGGGTCTTTTCACAGATCATGACAGTTTAGGTACTAAAGAAGTGCACAACAATTTTCTGTGAACTTTTTTCCATAGTTAAAAATAATATTACTCCAAAGTGGTGGGGCACACCTATAATCCCAGTGGCTCAGGAGGCTAAGGCAGGAGGATTAGGGTTCAAAGCCAGCCTCAGCAACTTAGTGAGATACTAAGCAACTCAGTGAAACCTTGTCTCTAAATAAAATACAAAGTAGGGCTGGGGATGTGGCTCAGTGATTGAGTGTCCCTGAACTCAATCCCCAGTACCCAAAATAATAATAATATAATATTACTCCAAATAATTAAGAACTGACAGAAGTCAACCAAGAAGCCAGCATTTACTTGGTGAACATCAGAGGCTACACAGGTCTTTCAACTTGATTATTATGAATATTGAAATTTTTTATAAATACAAAAACAAATACAAAAGGTTAGAGCCAATAATTATTACTGTGAAAACAAAGCATCAATTTAGATAGCTGATATATCAGAGTTGGCTGGCAAATGAGTTCACAAATAAACACCAATAGAGAAAACTTGGCCTTCAACTAAAATGTTCATTCCCTGTCAAACTTCAAAGCATCTCTCCAGACCCATGTTGTAAGTCAGTATTTAATACCAAATGATGCCATCCTTCCTAGGGGGAATTCCTGCTTCTCCCAGAGGAGTCTGGCTTCTCTCCTTTTATTGCTAATTTGTAACAGCCTATCATAAAATCTTTGGGAAAATTCTGATCACGGCTACATTCCAGTTTCCCAGGCTGGATTCCTTGGTGGCCAGAGGACTTGACGTGAGCAGCAGACAACATGTGTCCCCTCTTGCACAGTACTACTTGTGATTATGGCAAAGCTTTCCAGAAAAGGAGGATGTGTTGTTGGCAAATGACAGAGCGGGATCTTCCCATGTAGATTCTCGCAAATTGCCAATTGCTATTCAGATATTTAACACATCTGAAATCTTCATATCCAGCAACACAATCAGTGCTAATACAGGGAGATCTTGAACTTTCCTTTAGAAATTTTCCATAGCAAAATACAGGATGCCTTGAAAACACAGCAGAGTTTTGGTCCTACAGCAAACAGCCCACTACTACCCTTCATAAAACTAAAAATTAACATCACCCCATGCAAAACTGAGTGAGGACCCAACACTCCCAATGCTGGACCCCAAATCTCTTTACTAAAATATTAAACCTGGCTATCAAAAACTATAATAACAAAATCAATAGGCATGTCACAGATAAGGAAAAAATATTTTCATGCATATATTGAACAAGGAACCTGTATCCAGGATATAAATAACCCCTTGTTTCAATAACAAAAAGATATACAACCCAATTCAAAATGTGGGGCAAAAGACTTGGACTGACATCGCACACACACAGAAGAAAGTTACAGGAAGCCAACCGGCACATGGAAAGATGTTCAACATTATCAGTCATCATGAATGCAACTTAAAAATACCATGAGATACCACTAAACACAACTAGAATGGTTAAAATTTAAAAGTTAACAATACCAAGTGTTGGTAAGGATGAGGAACTCTGAACTTTTGAAACATTGCTTGTGCAAGTATAAAATGGTGCAATTGCTTTAAAAAAAAAACTGTCAGTACAATTACTTTTAAAACCTGCCCAGTGAAGTGAGCATCATGACTTTCAGTCCCTGAATTTTACAGAAGCTAGTTCATACTTGAGATTTGTTCTCAAGAAATAGAAAAGTCCAGGGTTGACAGAGAAATATCTTCTTAGAACCTGTATTTTAAACCATGAGACAGACTGGAAGCCAAAAAGTAGAGGGCTTGCCCACGTGGCCCTGGGGACATCAGGGGAAGATGCACATCCAAGACCTAGGCAGTGAGCCCTCTCACAAGGACTCACAACCTGACTTCAACCTTTTATGCTGTGGTTTCATTTGCTACTAACTTGAATCTTAAATATTTTGTGATACTCATACCAAGTGCAAAATGCAAAAAAAAAAAAATACTATGTTTTTCAATTCAGTATTTGGGATTCACCTTGCCTCTCATCAATTGCATTGTGTCCAAGTTCATCCCAGGCATCAATTAAGTGACTAAATAAGAGGTTTGGGGAATCTGTGGCTACCAAGAGGCAGCATCACCTTCTGTTTGCCTCTCACCTGATAAAATTTATTCATAATCCCTATCGCATAATGCCATTAAATAATTATGGCTATCACAGCTTGGTATTGTTGAGTGTGCGTTTTGATATAAGATTTCATTCTTTAAATAGGCTGACCTTTCCCTGCTGCCAAAGGACTTTTATTTTGTCCCTTACCTCCCTACTGCTCCAAGCTCAAGATGTGACAAACTTACTGTTCATGTTTAAATAAATAAGCAATTCCAATAATTGTGGGAAAGCACAAGCTTTAAAACTGATTAGACTTCAAATGGCGAGTTGAAGGGAAGCATTTTGGTCTACTAGCTCCTGGAAACCCACTAAGATGGTAGTAAAATGAGGATTTAAAATGCAGAAATGTAAAGGGACAGCAAAGATTCAGAAGGTTGAGTATGAACTGACCCAGTGGTGCTGAGAAAAATGAATCTCACGACAGCAAGGAGGAAAGACAAACCCCTATAGGATTTACTCTTCAGAATCCCCAAATACTCAGCAAGGGGTGGCCACCAGCCCCCTCTGGAAATGGAAGTAAGTCTCCAATTAAGGCTGATTCCAAATCTACTGAAGAAACAATCATAAAATGATAACAAGCACCATGGAAAACTATCATAAGTTTCTAATGAAGTTAAACATGAACCATACTATAACCCAACAATTCCACTCTTAGATATGTCCCCAAGACAGGTTAATGTAGAGTTCATAAAAAGCCCAGACAAGAAAACTTAGAGCAACTTGTTCATAATAGCCAAAACAAGAAACCCAAATGCCTAAGAACAGGAACATGGATGAATAATTACAATATATCCCTAAAAGGAATAAAACTTAGCAATAAAGCCAGGCACGGTGGAGTACACCTATAATCCCAGCAACTCAGGAGGCTAAGGCAAGAGGATCATGAGTTCAAGGCCAGCCTCAGCAACTCAGCAAGACCTAGAGCAATTTAGTAAGACCCTGTCTCGAAATAAAAATATAAAAAGGGCTGGGGATGTAGCTCAGTAGTAAGGTGCCCTTGGCTTCAATCTCCAGCACCAAAAAATTTAAAAATGAAAAATGTTTATATAAAATAACTCCAACAATAAAAATGAGCAAACTCCAGATGCATGGAAACACAGGGATGAATCTCAGACACATTATACTGTGTGAAGAAGCCAGACACAAAAGTGCACATGCTGTATGATTCCATATATATGCAGTTTTAGAGCATGTAAAACTAATCAATAGTGAAAAATATCGGAACACTGGGTACCCCTTGTATGGATATGATTTAAAAGTGTTGCACAAAGTTTCACTGTGTTGAAAGTCTGGTCCCTAGTGTGGCTATGCTGAGAGTTGGTGGGACCTACTGAGAAGTCCATAGGCAAAGGAGGGTGTACCCTTACAAGGGATTGTGGGACTCCAGTATCTTTGGCTTGCTGCTTTGACGATGTGATCTCTTGCTACCACCACTGTCATCTGCTAAGAGGTGAGGCAGAGGACCATACCAGAACCTGCACAGAACCTGGACTTTCAGCTTGCAAAACAGTGAGGTAAATAAACCTTTTTTCTTCACAAGTAGCCTACCTCAGATATTTCTTTACAGTAATGAAAAGTGGACCAATATATTCCAATAGGGAGGTAGGAAAATTGATTGGGATGGGGCATAAGGGTACATTATAGAATGCTGGAAATTTTCTAGTTCATAACCTGGATGAATATTACTCAAGTGTACACATCTATAAAAAGTCAGCAAACTATACATTTAAGATTTGTGCATATTACTATGCATACCTTATCCCTTTTTAACAACAACAACAACAACAAAATCAGAACTCCTGATTCCTTTTCTTGACCCAGCTATGGACCCAGAAGAAATTTTTCTTCAACCACACATGAGACTGATTTTTCTTTGCAGAACCCACATTTCATGGAACAATGCCTTTAAATTTTTGAGAGAAAATTCCAACTCAGAATTCTATATTCTGCTAAAAATAACAATCCAGTTTGAGTAGAATAAAAATGTTTTTACAGTTCTACAATTTATACATAAGTTTTAAAAATGTGTTTCTCACATATGCTTTTCTCATAAAGTTCCTAGATGATGCACTATGAAGATGAGAGGGGAGCTAAGGAAATAAAAAGAGGGCATGGGAGCTAGGAAACAGACCCGGCCTCAGGGAAAGGAAATAGGAAAGCCCAGAACAATAGCCAAACAGTGATAAGGGTGACAGTTAGGGTAGGACTTCATGGCAGCAGGTCCAGACAGTGAGTCAAGGCTGCAGGGCATCCCCAAGAGGAGGAAAGTGATGGAGAAGCCCATAAACAGGCCTGAATGTTTGAGAAAGAGGCTTACGGAGCAAAGTGCTGAAATGGGAATTAGTGATAGAAAAACTAAGGGGAATGGAAAAGACCATTGTTAACTTGAGTAAAATCTAAGTATTTTATACCAAAGGAAAAGTTATCACAGTCAAAGTAAGATAAAGACTGGAGCTTTGGTTGTGGCTCAGTGGTAGAGTGCTTGTCCAGCATGTGTGAGGCACTGGGTTCAATCCTCAGCAGCACATAAAAATAAATAAAATAAAGGTATTGTGTCCATCCACAACCCCCAAAAAAGATTTTAAATATGATAAAGCCTGAATATTGCCCTGACCAAAATTACGATGTAACTATATGGAGAAGGAGAACATCAAAGGTAAGTACAACAATCAAGATCTCCTAACTGTCTACGATGCCTAACTCGGGAATATCAGGAAACGCAATGCCAATGCATTCTTTTTTTTTTTTTTTATTGGTTGTTCAAAACATTACAAAGCTCATGACATATCATCTTTCATACATTTGATTCAAGTGGGTTATGAACTCCCATTTTTACCCCAAATACAAATTGCATTCTTTATAAATACAGAGATAAATACCAAAAGAATGGTGGAGATGGCCACCCTAAGAGAAGAGGGATAAAGAACTTGATACTCTTATTAAAACAACACTATCTGACTCTTTGAACTACGTGCATGTGTGACTTTGGTAAAAATGAGAACTAAATTTAAAACACAAAATTAAATGAATTGGAGTTAGAATAAATGTGTGTTCTGGGGCTGGGGTTGTGGCTCAGCAGTAGACTGCTCACCTACCATGTGCAAGGTGCTGGGTTCGATTCTCAGAACCACATAAAAATAAATAAAATAAATGTATGTGTCCAACTATAATTAATATATATATATATATATATATATATATATATATAATATAATATATATATATATGTATTTTAATATATGTGTGTTCTGTTTCCAGGCCATTAACTAAGTAGCTGAGTGATCTTGGACACACTAACTTAATCTCTCTGGGTGTCACATATTCACCCATAAAATAAAGAAATACCTACCTCAAAGATGGTTGAAGGGAACACCAAAGGTAAGGCAATGTCCATGGAACTACCCAGGCAGGGCCTAGCACACATGCACGACATCTCTCCTCCATAACTGCACTTGTTGAACTTTTAATAAATCAGGAACCATGTCCCCCTTTCTTCCTGCCCTCTCTACAGCTTGGCTTCAGTGCATTTTTACTCCCTGCACCCTTCCATCCCCATCTCTTCTGCAACTGCACTTATCATCCCATTCCTGGGGTTCTCACACCTGTCCCTCACTCTCTTGCTGCTCACAGGTGATTGTAGGTCCTCATGACCTTGCTGGGTTAGCCCCCACTCCATCTGCCTGCACCACATGCAGGACTCCAATCCAGAAAGGTTTTTATTTGTGCTTGAAAAAAAAGAGTCCCTTAAAAAATAACATATTCATTGAATACAAGCCTCTTTTTTACACTATCAGAATTGATAGATATTTTTCCTAAATGTTAACAGTGAACTGTATGTGTTGTTTTTATTTAAATATCAATAGTTTGCCAAATTCTTTTCTCATGAGAGGAAACTTCTGAAACAGGTTTCTTTTGATACTGCTTCAAAGAAGATTTTAAAAAAATAAAACGTAGTTTTTGGGGTACAAAATCTGAACCAAGGACACAAAAACACAGGTAGATGGTAAATAAAATGAGTAAGTGAATCATTGAACAAATGGAAAAGAATGGATCTTTTCTGATGGACACTGCTTATAGATATGATGCTTTCATGTTCTAGACCACACACACACACACACACATACACACATACGGGCCCTTAAAGGCAAAGTCCCACTTACTAGCAATGCTAGGATGGAAATGGCCACCTCCACAGATCCTGGGAAAAGATGGAAGAATTGGGACTCCTGTTCCATTGTTCAGAGGAAGAAGAAGTGAGGGCGGTGGGTGAGAGGACGAACAAAGCCCCAGTCCTCAGACTTCAGGTGACAATTTCCCTACTGAGACAATTTCCAATGGCTGGGGATCTAACTGCCATTTTAACATCCCCATCCTGAGAGGCATGGAACTATCTCTGACTGGTCAATGGTGAATAAGACAAAGGACACAGGACCTTTGACAGTCAAGGCAACAATTTGTGTGCCTCTTAAAAGTTTAAATTTGATTCAGTGTGAGGAAGCATCTTAAACCAATCTAGAATCAGGAGCTCAACACGATAGCACTGGGGGAAAACTGAAGGCAAGACCCCAATCTAAAACCTTTCTTCAGTGGTTTAGCAAAATGAATGTGTGGACGATCACCGGGTCCCAAGGCGACCAACCATGCCTAACAACTCTTTGTGGGGCACTCAACGCCCACACTCGAGCTACTTAACCCCACTTCAGGAGTTCCACATGCAATGACTGCAGGGTTCTGGTCCTTGACACCCTTCTCCCAGAAGCTTGGCAGATCCACTGTCATTGTCCTGACCAATTCTCCTGCCAACAAAGCAAACATAGGCTGCTGCTGGGAGCAGAAGCAGCTGTCTCCCCCTCCTCCCAAAGGTGGGGAAGTGCCAGGTTTTCTCACATTACGCTGTCTCCTGATTTTCTTTTTATAAAGTGTTTAAAATATAATGTTAACACTTCTTTTCCCATTCCCCTCTCAACATGAGTGAAAACCCTCTTGCTCTGCCCACTAGAGTGAGACACAAATGTTCGTCCACTTGGGACACAGGTTTGAGGAGTTAAAAGCTCTCAGAACCTGGAGCTGGATGAAGACACGCACAGGCTCAGGGGCATTTCCAAGCCTCCTTACTTGTGAAAAGCAAAGTGTGCCCTTCGGGGGTTCCTGTCCTGCTCTCTTCCAGGTCCCTCAGGTCCCCCTCTCAGCACACTGACCTTCGTTTGTTCTCAGGAAAGTGCCTTTTCTCAGCAGCTACGCAATCAGGCTTAGTGAGAGTGTCTGCCTCCATAGCTCCTCCACCTGGACAGGTCTATCCTCCCTCAGCACGTTCCCATCAAGAATGTGTCCAAGGACCTGAGGAAGGATCTCGGGAGCGTCTCAGAGAAACAGTGACCATGTGACACATGAGACCTGCTGTTCTTACAAGGGGAACTGATCAGGAGCCCAATCTGCAATGTTCCTTGGGAATAAGGTGGCAGAAATTAATTTAGATTTGAAGATAAGAGAAGCAGTGGAAAGTTAAAAGATCTCTAGTTCTTGAGATTCATGTTCCTTTCTCAATTATTCTTCTGTCCTTTCCTCTGTACTTCTCTAAATTTCTTTATTTCCTTTCTTCTGGTCCCTGCTCTATTGTTCTTAGTGTCTCAAGGTTCAATAAGTTAAAAAGTCAGACCTTATGACCCTGTGTCCTTCCACATCACAAAAATACAGCTCCTGAGAATATGCCAATGAGTCAGTCATCTCTTAAGATGGCCACCATCAGGTCCTTTCCTCTCTGTACTAATGTTCTTCCTCACATCAAGAGATGAGGTTCAATATATACTATGGAACAATATTTGGCCATAAAAAGGGATGAAGTTCTGACAAATGCTGCAACACGGGGTAAATCTTGAAAACACTTTTCTAAGTAAGCCAGACAGAGAAACACAAGTATTGTACAACCCTGCCTACACAAGGTGCTTAGAAATGGGCAAATTCATAGAGACAGAGAATAATATGTGTTTTTAGGGACTTGGGAAGGGAAATTGTTCTTTAAGGTCTATGGAGTTTCCGTTTGGAATAATGAAAAAATTCTACAAACAGTGTTGGTGATAGTACAATATTGTGAAGGTGCTTAATGCCACTGAATGTAAATTTAAAAGTGGTAAAATGGTGATTTTAATTTAGTATTTTATCACAATATAAAATATAAAAAATAGAATCCAACTCTCATCTCCTTGATTCTACACAGGCCTTAGGAATTTGTTCTTCCAATAGAATGTGGTGGAAGTACATTCTGGGACCTATGAAGAGAGATCATAAGAAACTGTGTAGCTCCTGCCTAGGCCTCCTGGGATGCTCACTGGGATAATCAGAACCCAATCACCATGTTATATGGCTGTTACATAGGAGGTCATGTGTTCACACTGTAGTCGACAGCCGTAGCTGAGCTCTCAGCTGACAGTCAGCACCAACCACCAGTCATGCAAAAGAGTCAAGCCTTCAGACGATTCCATGCCCAGCAGCCATCTGACTGCAAAATGAGAGACACTGAGCATGAATCCCAGCCAAGTGTGGTGGTGCATGCTTGTAATCCCAATGACTCAGGAGGTTGAAGCTGGAGGATCTCAAGTTCAAGGCCAGCCTCAGCAAATTAGCAAGACCTGTCTTAAAATAAAAAGGGATCTGGATATAGCTCAGTGGTAAAATACCACTGGTTTCAATTCCCAGTGCCCAAAAAAAAAAAAAAAAAAAGAATCCCATCAGTCTACCACGCAAAGAAACAACAATCAAGTGCATTTTTAAACCATTAACCATTAGGGTTAGCAGTGGTTTGTTAAGTGTCAGTGATAGAAAATTAGAACGGCCACACCTTCTTTCCCCCTTTCAACTTCCTACGGAGCAGCAGATGTAAACCTGGCCACATGATTCAGTAAGCAAGGGCAGTGCATATCTCAAGATACTCTATGCCCCAATGAACAGATCATTACAATCAGCCAGTCCTGTATTCCACGTGATGTCTGAAATTCTCCAACATGAGACAAGTAAAGGATCAATAAAGTTTAGGGAGTCCACTTCTCTGTGTGTGTCTAACACAAGGCCTCAGTGAATAATCACGGAGCGACTGAATAGATTATTAGTTACTAGATTCCTAGGAGGGTTAATATGTAGTCTATAGAAAAAGAGGTATTAAGTAAATATGAGTGAAACAAAGTTAAATAATTAGTACTTCCAACAACTACTTAAAGTTTTAAGGTAAACTATGAATTACTAGGAAATCATGGTACATGGCTTTACTCAAATCTGTAAGTCCTTTCCCAAAGGCATCTGCTTAATAACTCAAAGGACAGAACAGCTTATGGGTACAATACAGGGATAAGTGGTCTAAGGACTCCTGCTTATAACTGTTATTTATTGAGATTTTTAAACATAAAAGACTCAAGTTATTCCAGTGGTCCAAAGATGATCAATGGCTGTCAAAATTAAAAAAGAGAGACACTGGACATTGAACACTTTCTAATGGAAATATACATCATCACTGGTGAAGTAAGTCAAACCTCGAGATATAACCACCATCTAGAAGAAAAAGAGGGGACAGACAAACATATTAAGCCTACCTTGTTATGCAATGTCACTCAACTGGACAAAGGACACAGTTTCTTTAACAATCAATTTCAATGGAGAAAACAAGAGGAAGAGGGACTTAATGGTTGCAAGAAATGTAAGTCAAACACGATGTGAGGATTTTGCTTGTTTGGCTCCAGTTAAAACAAATTAACTACAAAAAATTTACATGAGGGGCTGGGATTGTAGCTCAGCAGTAGAGCACTCATCTAGCACATGCAAGGCACTGGGTTCAATCCTCAGCACCACATAAAAATAAAGAAGTAAAATAAAGGTATAAAAGTAAATAAAGGTAAAATAAAGTAGTGTCCAACTACAACTAAAAAAATTTTTTTTAAATATATACATGAAACAAATTAGACACTTGACATACACATACTAAACTATTTAAGGACGAAAAACTGTAAAGATTGGGCTTTGTTTTAAAACAATCCAATGCCAAGGAGCAAGGAAATGATGAGACGGTGTGGGTATGTATTGATTGCAGTGGCTAGGCAATGAGTCCATGGGGGTCTATAATATTCCTCATAACTTTAGAGTATATTTGAAATCTTTCATATCAAAGAAGAACAACAACAAAAAGATCATATAAGCCAAATGGAGTCATCTCTTCACAATGTCAATTCCAGATTAAAAAAAAAAAAAAAAAAAGAAGCATGAGAGTATTCTAGAGTACAAAAACACTAAAGACACAAAATAACAAAATCTAGTAAGTAAACCTTGATTGCATTTTTTTAAAAGTTATATCCTATGGGAGTATTCACTTTTTCTTAAATATTTATTTTTTAGTTGTAGGTGGACACAATATCTTTATTTTATTTTCATATGGTGCTGAGGATCAAACCCAGTGCCTCATGCATGCTAAGTGAGCAGTCTACCTCTGAGTCACAACCCCAGCCTGAGCATTCACTTTTTGATAATTCATGAAGTTATATACCTATACATATAGCAATATTCATACTTCAGTTGCAAAGATGTGTGTGTGTGTGTGTGTGTGTGTGTTTTGGTTTTGCAATGCTCAGGAGCAAACTCAGGGCCTTGTACATGCTAAGCAAGCACTGTACCACTGAGCTACACCCTCAGTCCCCAAAGATTTTTCATTAAGTAATTAAAGTTATAAAAAATATTTTGTGACAACTGGGGAAATGTGCATATATCTTGACTCTCCAATAACATTAGGAAATTAGTAATAATTTTCTGAGGTATGAAAATGTAATCATGGTGATGTAGAATGTTTTGTTTTTTAGTAGATGCTTCCTTAAGTATTAAGGTGAAGTACCAAGTAATCTGCAATTTAAAAAAAAAATCTACTTATGTAGCTACATAATACCCATGGTAAAATGTTAACAGTTATTGAATCCAAGTGGGTGACATATGAGAATTCATTGTCATTTGCTCAACTTTCCTATAAGTTTGAGAATTTTCATAATAAAACATTGAAAAATATTGAAGAGACTTTTGCAGATCCAAAAGTAATAAGAAGTACAAGCATTCTTCTACCAGCTAATACCAGTGAACTTTTTCCTAACAGAGCTGGGGAATAGGGGTCCTGGTGAGATGTCCTCTTTTGGGCAGGCACCATTATACAAGCGAGATGGTGATTAAGAACACAGACTCTTAGAAACTCTTAGCTAAGATACAACTCAGCTCTGCCACTTTTAGCTATGTGATGCTGGGCAAATTATTTAACCCCTCTGTGCCTTGGTTTTCTCAGAATGAGAATACCAATAACAACTCATAGGATTAGTGGATTATACATGCATCTCATTTATGTTATTATAAGATACAGTTATTAGAAATATTACATTATTACTAACCTAGTTCTTCAGTCATAACTATAAAGAATGATATGGAATAAACAGACACTCAAAAATCTCACCGTACAACAAAGGATCAAGGTTATCAACTAGCACCACTCACTCTCAGGAAGAAAACAAACTATTCAGGAGATGGAAACAAATGTTAAATATATCTAATTTGTATTTTCAGAGAAAGAGAAAAAAATATAGCATACATAAAACAAGAACAGTTTCTGTGACAAAGGATAAATTGGTGATCAGAATAATATTTCTGAACATTAAAAATATGATTTTCAAAATAAACACAGCAATATAATGACAGGAGCAAAAATTAAGAAAACACCTAGAATACAAATTAAAAAGAAAGAAATAGAAAATAAAAGACTTTGAAAAGCTAAGAAACAAAGACTTTCAGTGCAAGAGATCCAATATCTATTAGCTATTCTAGAAACAGAAAAGAGAGCAAATGGAAGACAGGAAATAATCAAGAAGACAGCAAAGAAAATTTCTCAGTGTTGAAGATACATGTCTTCAAATGAAAAGGGTTCACTGAATACTCAAAATGATGAAAAAAAAGCTCCTACACCTGGACACATCCTTATGCAACTTCAGAAGAATAGCAGGAAAATTATCTACAGCTTGGAAATCTTTGGGAGTATTATGTTAAATTATTTATTTATTTAATACCGTTTTACAACTCTTTGCGGGGCAAAGTTTATGTTGTGGATTTTATTTCACTACAGATGGAAATAAATTCCATCTGATGGAATAGAAAACCTCAAAAGTTACAGTTCATGGCCTGCTCTACACTAACTAGTTTTGCATCTTTCCCAGCAATCTTCTAACATTACCTACCAATAAAAATTTAGCTTCTCAAATGCTCTTTGAGTGAGTAGTATTTCCTAGTTAATGGCATGTTTGTTTTATATTTGCCTGAGAGTCATAATTTTATATTTTTTAAAACTGAACTATTAATATCAAGGTAAAAAATAAAATTCCTACGAGCTACCCTATAGAATAAAAGGGAACGAGAATCAGATAAGCCTCAAGCTTCTCAGCCATGACAAAAAGCATCAAGCAGTGACTTCAAGTTTTTGAAGGAAAATAATTTTGAACCAGGATTCCATATCCAGCCAAATCATCATTCAAGTGGAGGACAGAAACAAAGGTACATCAAGATGTCCAAAGGTCCCCCTGAAATTTGTTACTTGAGAACATTCCCTGGAAAAATGAAAAGGGAATTCAAGGAAAAATAATGCACAAGATTTTTTTTAAAGGATTTAACTCAAGAATACAATGAAAAGATATACTGCAGTGACATCTGTGTAACAGACCTGGAAAACAAGCAAGTATGAACCAGGACAGGAAGTTAGTGATCTCAGCAAAACAATGTGGAAAGGAAGAAGTGCACAACTAACAGAAAGAGTGTGCTTGAGAAACTCACACTTAGTCAACAGCTTGTCAACAAAGGTGCCAACATAATTAAAAATGAAGAAAGAAGAATCTTTTTAGTAAATGGTGCTAGGCTATCTGAAAACCGTCACAGAAAAAAATGAATTTATATTATTCATATCATATGCAAAAAAATTATCTCAAAATGGATCACAGACTAAGGTTAAGCACTAAAACAACAAAACTCTCAGAAAAAAAAAATATAGGACTACATCTTCATGACCTTAGTTTTATACAAAGGCTTCTTACATATGACAGTACAAGCAACAAAATTAGAAGTGGATAAACTGAACTTCATTAAAATTAGAAACTTTTGTTTTCTAAATATCTATTGCCTTGGTGCATTATAGTTATACATAATATTGGGGTTCATTTTGACATAATCATACAGAGAATACAATTTGTTCTAATTCCATCCCCAACAGTTTCCCATCAAGAAAGTTTTACCATCAAGAAAGTAAAAAGACAACCCACAGAATGGGAAAATTTATTTGCAAATCACATATCTGATGAGGGACTTGTAATAAAAAGATACTTTAATTTTAAAATGGGCAAGGAATCTGAGCAGACATTTCTCCAAAGCCAATTAAACACACGAAAAGATGCTCAATATGGAATCAAAACCATGAGATATGACTTTATACCCAAAAGAATGGCTGTAATCAAAACCACAGACGGTAAATGTTTGCAAAAACTGGTCAAATGAGAACTTCCATACACTGAGGGTGGGAAAGTAAAATGATGTGATCACTTTGTAAACAATTTATCAGTTTCTCAAATGTTACACATGCAGTTACTACATGACTCAGCAATTCCACTTGTAGGCACATACCCAAGAAAAATGAAAACATGTCCAACAAGAAAACTGACACACTAATGTTCATAGCAGCATTTTTCATAATATCTAAAAGTGGAGATGCTGTCAACTGATGAACAGATAAAGAAAATATGGTATTTCCTTCAGTGGAATATTATTCAGCAATAAAAAGAACAAGTACAGATATATGCTACAACATGGATGAACCTTTCAAAGACTATGCTAAAAAAACATGCTAAGTGAAGGAAGCAGTCACAAGGATCACATATCAAATAATCTCATTTATCTGAAATATCCAGAATAGTCAAATCTATATAAAGGCAGAAAGTACATTAGTGTCTTCCCAGGGCATATTTTGTGGAAGTGGGAGGTGACTACTAATGGGGACAGGGCTTTGGGGAGAGTGATGACACGATCCTTAATTGATGGTGACATTTGCTCTTACCTATGAATATACTAAACATCATTGAGTTGTGTGTTTCAAATAGGTGAATTTTATGCTATGTCAACTATAGCTTAGTTAAGCTTTTTTAAAAGGCAGCTAAATGACCTTTTTCCACAAAAAGAAAAGAAAAGGATCATTGAAAACCTCCATGAAAAATATGGAACTATACATCAAAGTTATGGGCTGTCATAGTTTGGATCCGGAATGTCCTCAAATACTCATATGTTCAAAACTCAGCGCCCCCCATCTGTCAGTGCCATTGGGTGGTAATGGAAACTAGGAGGTAGGGCCTGGTTAGAAGAGGCAGGTCATAGGGGGAGAAGGTGTGTGCGTACCTTCAAGGGGTGTCTTCTGTCCCTGGACCTCTTCTTTAATTCCTAGATGCCATGAAATAAGCAGCCTTCCTCCACCACGTGCTTCCAGCCATGATGCTCTGTCTCAACCCAGGCCCATGAACAATGGAACCATAATTATGACCAACAGACTGAAACCTCTGAAACTGTGAGCCAAAATAAGTCTTCCCTCCACTCTGTTTAGTTTTTCAGGTCTTTTGTCACAGTGTCAGAAAGCTGACTAATATATGGTTCAAAAATGAAGCAAACAAAAATGTGATGATGGCCAAGCAAATCTCAGAGAATGAGAAAGAACAATGCATGTGGCTTGGCTGCTTAAAATAGCCCTCCTTTGACATAGGATTACATTTTTCTTTCTTTAGAATTAATCATTCTTCCTGGTGTAGCAGTAAATAACATAACTGGTCCCTTAAACCAGTGGGAGTCACGGGGGCAACAGAAAAGCACCTTGCTCTTTTCCCCAAGGTAGCTCAAAGCTGCTTTGTAGCTCTAGTTATTCCTGATCCTTTATGGTGAAATTTGAGGCCAGGGCCTTGATTCCTCTGGTCAATATAAGAGACAAAACAGTCCTCCAATCACTTGAAGTCACAATTAAAAGTCAGTAATGAAAATGTCCAGATCTGTGCCCCCATCAAAATCTGGAACTTTATTTGAACTTTCTCTTCCCATCCCAGCATCAGGCAGGCAGCAACCTGCAGAGGGAAAGGCACGGAGGGTCTCAATCCTTCTCTACTTCCCTATTTTTGTGTCTACTTATCCTGCAGCCCTGCTAAGGACAGTTCTGACATTTGGATGGGAGAGAGTAATGGGGAGGCCAAGGCTGTGACTGTGAATGTATGACTACTAATCACCTAACTATTAAGGTCTGATCCTGACAAGAGTATACAGGGGACTGTCCTCAATGGTTTTCCCACTGGCTCCTCAGAGACAGTTACTGCTTGACTTGGATGTCTGGCCCAGCCTTCTCCTGCTGTGGTCACCTCACCCCTGGGCAGGATGCAAGCTCACCCCATCCTGTTCTCTCTTACAGGGTCCTTGGACCAGTTGGAAGCATGCACCCTGGGCTTGGTCTGTCAGTGTCCAGTTGCTTTCCAACTGCAGTCTTTACCTCTGAGGCCACAGGACACTACACCAGCCTTTTCCATCCCCTAAGCATGTGTCTGACACCAAGCCAGTCAACACCACGGGTGTCAGGTTCTCTAGTGCTCAACAGTCTAACACACATGCTGGAACCCGGGAGCCACTGCAGCTCGGCTCAAGGCCTCGGGTGAACCTGAAATAAAGAATCCAGTGCTAACATCCTAATACAATAACATTCATATAACAAACATTCTATAAGTGCCATTACTTGTTTTTGTTATTTGAGAAACTATACATAGACAAGTATGAATGGTATAGTATAGTTTAAGAGCAAAATACAAATGTGAAAGCACTGACAAGTATAACGGTAGTGGTGTTACTATCAAAAACTAGGAGGTGGAACGAGAAAAGAAGTAGAGGAAAGTGCTGATTTCTTCATCTTCTAAAAGACAGAGTCAAAAGATGCTATCCCAAAAATTGGGAGTTCATAACCAACTTGAATCTAATGCATGAAATATGATATGTCAAGAGCTTTGTAATGTTTTGAACAACCAATAAAAAATAAAAAAATAAAAAAGATGCTATCCAAAATTGAAGAACTAAGAAATAGAAGCTTATAATAGCATTTAAAATTATAAACTCGTGAATAGGGAAAATAAAGATTTTTTTTGGCAGTGGGAGAGGAGGGAAGGTAGCTTAGCATAAGTGTGACAAGTACCCCACTTTTGGCAAGATGGGACCACTCTCAGGCCTACTAAAACCAGAAAGAGCATAAAATGGCTAACTCCAGGGAGTGTATAAACTTTCAGTGCTAAAAGAAATATTTCAGAGGTCTAATTTTTAATTTTAATAAAGTAAGAAGGTTAATGAGCTCTTCCTTTGTTTAAAAAAAATTTTTTTTTCATTTTTAAAAGGCATTTACGGCTGGGCAGGGTGGTGCACACCTGTAATCCCAGTGGTTCAGGAGGCTGAGGCAGGAGGATCGAAAGTTCAAACCCAGCCTCAGCAAAAGCAAGGCACTAAGCAACTCAATGAGACCCTGTCTGAAAATAAAAAAATAAAAAAGGCTGGGAATGTAGCTCAGTGGTAAAGTACCCTTGGGTTTAATACCCAAAATAGATAAGATAAAATAAAAAGCATTTACTAATTTATAAAATGTCATAGTGGTGTGTTTGAAATATAGGTAGATAAAAGATTTTTATGTCATGTATATAACACATATATGTTTGCATACATTATTGCAGAGGTGAATTATACCCCAAGTTACACAGCTCACTAGGGGATCCAGGACAAATCAGGGTCTTTCCCTCCAGCAGTGGGCTGAATACCTACTAATTCAGGTTGTCCATTTAGAAATGATTCTTTTCTGTCACTAAGGATCTCTACCAGGCAACTCTTTTTGGAATTCTTGGTGTGACTGGAGGAGGGAGGTTACTGAGGGTGTACCCTTAGAAGGGTGCATCTTCCCTGCATCCCTTCCCCCTTCCCTCCCTCTGCTTCCAGACTGCCATGGATGGAGCAGCAGAAGCCCTTCTCCACCACATCCTTCCACCATGATGTGCTGCCTCACCTTGGGCCCAGAACAATGGACTCAGCTGACCATGGACTAAATGTCTGGAACCATGAGCCAAACTAACCTTTGCCTCCTCTAAGTTTTTTTGTTTTTTTTGTTTTGTTTTGTTTGTTTTTTTTTGTGGTTTTTTTGGCAGGGGGTGGGGGGCATTCTGGTCACAGCATTGCAAGCCTAACACAATGAGTTACTTGATTGTGGGACAGGCCACACTTTCATGGTGTTATCTTTAAAAATACTGAGAACAAGCAAAAACCAATTTAGCTACTTGCTCCAGGAAATACTGGCTCCTCAAGAGTAAAACCATATATCAACTAACAAAGTTATCAACTTCATGCATCAGGCTCTACTTCTAGATCATTCTCTTGCCAAATTCCCAGTCTACTCTGCTGATCCCAACCAGGTGCCTATATTGCCAGGCTCACCTTAAAATCATCCAGCCAGAGTCCTAAAACCCTATAAATATCTTCTCTTTGATTCCTGCTTTCTGGGAACCACTGACAAGGAGATTTTCTTTCTTACTGAAGTAAGGTCTAAGAAGCTTTAGTTTTGCTTGATTGACAGGCTTTTGGGAAATCAATCATAGCAATTTAAGACAAGTAGATGCAAAAACATTGTCCACACACTGTTCCATGGGCATGATACAAATCTTAGCTTTCTATCCTTTCAGCTTCAGAAAGGAAGGAATGAACAATTTGAGGGTAGAGGGGTCTGGTGGCTAATAAGAATTTGTATGTATAAAAGAATCTGCTCTGGGGCTGGCTTTCACTATAACAAGTAACTTGGCAGAAAGTTATTTCTAAGTTTTAGCAATTACTGTTACTACCAAACTCAACCTGCTCATTAAAACATACCCTCATTGGCTTAGGCAACTTTGCATAATAAGGTACTGCATGGGTCTGGATTATGCCAGGAGATGGACCACCCAAGAGTGCTTTCCATTTCTGAGAAACCCAGATTCTTGCCCAATGCAAGTTTCAGAAGTAATCAGAGGAGAGAAATGAAAGCTCTGTTGTCAAGAGACTAGGTTACACTAGGCAGCCCAGAGTGCCTTCACAATGCCTAAATGCACATTCTGCTGCCACTGGTTACTCAGTGACACAACAGAGCAAGAGACTGGATCTCCTCTTGGGGGTTTTCTCAATGAATGATAAAAGTAATTCATAATGTGCTTGCCTGGCGTTAGACCCCATTTCACATTTTATAGTTTCAACATGCATTGAAAGCTGTCTTTTGTTCCCCAGTACATCCCTGAGGGTTAGGTGTATTCTCATTGAACACATTAAGGAATTAGTTCATTTTCTTGGCCACTCGACCTTTGAAGACGCCAGGACTGAGACACAAAACTGGACCACTTGTACCGTCTTAAGTTATTTGTGCCTCTGGCTCTTTTGAATGAAGGATAAAGTTTCCAAAACTTTGGCCAGTTTGGATCGTGAAAAAGAACTAGATGATCATAAATATGAAAATAATTTATTTCACTTACATGTCCCACTCAAAATAAGCCACTGTCAGACCAAGCAAGGTCTACCAGTTTGCTAATGAAAGGAGGTGGTAAAATGGTACAATGCTCTGGGGAAGCACTGGAATAAGACCAAAACCCCAGAGTGCTTTCTAATAATAGTTCATCTGATTGTGAACTGGACGAGCCAGTTAATTCCTGAGCTACTGATCCCTTATCTATAAAACAGGAATAATACCTACCATACAAATCCCATGAGAAGGAGTTTATGAAAGAACCTGGGCATTATACACATGCAACAATGTACTGTTAACCATTCTAAAGAAAAAAAAAAAAACAGCCATCCATCTTTATGCCTTAAAAAAACAGAATGAAACAACACACTCTTGAGATTACACACAGAGAACTTACAATGGCCTGTTGAAATGCCCAGCTGAAACTAAAATTCCATGAAGGTTACTAAAGAGGATACTGGAAATCTATAATATGAAAGTTGGAATGACAAACTATTGTGCTCTAAGCCACTCATTTTATAGACACAGAAATCAAGAGATTTCCTAAGGTCACTTGATAATTAGCGGTAATATACAAGCATTAAAAATCAGATTTCATGAACTATTGAAATAAGGGATCATTCCAAATTATTGACAGCCATGAAACGTCCTTGAAAGAACTAGACTGCATAAGGCCAAAGAATTTCTGAGCTCATTTTATAAATACATGGATTCCTCAATTGCACATGAAATTTATGACCTCTACAGTTCTTTGTATCATTGGAAAGAAAAGACCACCATCTATTTTGCAGCATAGCCAAACTATAACTATTTCTGGCTAACTGGTAAGGGCAATTGCTCTATCTCTTCGGACAAAGTGCCTAGGTATCCCATGACTCTCCCTCTAAGACACAATAAGAGGAAAAACATCTGGGTCCCCAAGTGACTTTGGGGAAAGCTACATTGTCAGCCTAGCTTACCTGGACTAAATAAGGAAGAAAAATAAATACCCTAAGCCATTTTTTAATCTCTTTGGATAATGAGGTTTTATCCTAAATGTTATGATCTTGAAGTTAGGAGAGACACCAAAAGATACTTTTAAAAACAGCCAATGCAATTACCCTCTTCTGTCCTTGGTCTGGTGTACAAGTCAGTGAGACCCACAGTTCAAAATAAACCACATATTACCCAGGGAAATCAACTAGGGAAGAACTTTCATTTTTGATGCTAAAGAACAGAGCTGTCCCTTTACCAGTTTTAAGGTTTTATTTACCCCATATGCTCCAAACTGACAAGAAAAACAACAATACCTCAAATTACCACTTCATACGCAACCAAAATTATAGGCAGAGATCTGGCCAGACTTTCACAGTGGCAATTTTTACTAAATGTATCACCAAATAAAAACATCTCATTAAGACAATTTCAATTTTTCACTGAGGTGCGTAGACAAGACAATCTTTGAGGTCTCATTTCCAGATCTGCGTCTATGATTTCTAAATACTTATAAAACATTTCCTTGGAATGAAAAAGGAATAATGCCTAGAAGAAATAAGAATATTTTTTTAAAAGTGGAAAATGGTAAATCTTTATGGAAAATACACAACCTAGAATACTAGACTTACAGCTACGCACAAATGCATACACTCCTAGCTTAATCCTATTCATAGTTACAAATATTTACAAACTCTATTCCAATACTATTGTTTTTGTTCGAATATATAAGTATTTATCCAAACAAGGAAGAGAACTCAATGAATGAAGTTTCTAGTTCTGAGTTTCCATGAAAGGTTGAGTCCAAAGGAACTAGGTCAAACTGCTTTGTTCAAACCAGCAAAAATCCTGATGTAATCGCTGCATCAATCACAGAGGGAGCCCATGAGAGAGTACTTCTCAAAGGGGAATGCTCATGTTTCTGAGGGCTCAAAATGAGGACAGTGTACCTCTCAAAGAGCCTTGGTGTGATCCAACTTTGCCCCTCCCAACCGCACCCCCCAAAAAACATTCCAACAATCCTGAAGTTAAAAGGAACAAATACAAAGTTTTTTTAATTTTTATTTATTTATTTATTTTTTGGTGAGTGGGGTGGTACCAGGGATTGAACTCAGGGGAACTCGACCACTGAGCCACATCCCCAGCCCAGTTTTATATTTTATTTGGAGACAGGGTCGCACTGAGTTGCTTAGCGCCTCGCCATTGCTGAGGTGGCTTTGAACTCATGATTCTCCTGTCTCAGACTCCCAAGCTGCTGGGATTACACCGCACCCAGCTGCAAATACAAAGTTTTAAAGAATAAAAGCCAGTGAGAAAATTTTAAGACAAAAGTAAAAGAGAACTCACCAGGACCTAAATATCTTATTGGCTGACAAATTAACTCCACCGTCAACAATGAGTGTGTTTTGAGCATATTGGCTCCAGAGATAGAAGGTGAAAAAGACCCCTGTCCTCACAGATGACAGATAGGGGAGACAAACAACACATAATAAACAGTTAAGTACAGAAGCTAGTCACACTGAGGAGCCAATAGGTCCAGAGCTGGAATAATAAAAAATTCAGTTCCTGGGATGAGGAATCACCAGGGGGATCAATGAAGGCCTCTCTTAGGTAGTGAGTACTAAACTGAAAGCCATACGAGAAGGAGCCAGCCAAGCATCCAGCCAGGAGAAGAAGGTCCCAAAGCAGAAAGTATCCTTAGCAAGCTGCATGAGGCATGGGAAATGAAGGAGATGGTGGCTAGAGCCCTCACTGGCCAAGCCCAGGTCTGCAGAACACATGGCCTCCCACCAAAACTCAGCCACTGGCACATTCCCTAAATTCAGGAAGCTGAGGGAGAGGAAGCTGGGCAACAAAGAAGTAAAGAAAGGAAGAAAGGAGTAAACATCTAGCAAGGGAAGGGTACGGTAGAGCCACCCTTAGTACCACTAAACTGTCCCCTCTGCAAACCAGAAAACTAGGCTTAGGAAAGGCTAGGGGGTTCGCACAAGAGTCACATACCTCTCAGAGGGATGAACTAGGAGCATCTGACAGGCACATTCAGTTTTCTTTTATTTTAATCACAATTTTTTTTCATTTTTTAACAAAACCACAAAGCATTTTGCACATATTATAATGGTATACTATTCATATGAACTGAGAATTTTTTGTGTATGCTGTCAACTATGGCTCAAATGAGCTATTGTTAAACTCAAGAAAGTTTTTCCTAGTACAACTCCTAAAAATTAATTTCTCTTCTTCACAAAGGGATACTGATTAACATTTTAACCACCTCTGTGTCATCTTCTAATAAATATGTGATTCAGTTGGGCACCATGGTGCACACCTGTAATCCCGGCGACTCAGGACAAGTTCAAGGTCAGCTTCAACGTCTAAGTGAGGCCCTAAACAACCTAGACCCTGTCTCAAAATAAAAAATAAAAAGGGCTGGGGATGTGACTCAGTGGCAAAGCACTCCTGGGTTTCAATCCCCAGTACCAATAAATAAATAAATAAATAATTCATCACAACAAAAATATAAAGCTCAAATGTCCAACAATACAATAGTAACTGATGATACAGAAATATAATAGAAAATTGTTCAGCAATTTTAAATGATAAGCATGTAGATTCTTCATACATGGAAACATAGTATTAACTGATATTAGCCTAATTAATTTAATATTAAAAGCACAATATAGTATTACACACTGAATACAACTTTGTGATAAAACAGACTTTTTTTTTTTAATCAGGGATTGAATCCAGGGGTGCTTAACCACTGAGTCACATCCCCATCCTTTTTTATATTTTATTTAGAGACAGGGTCTTGCTAAAATGCTAAGGGCCTCGCTAAATTGCTGAGGCTGGCTTTGAACTTTCCATCCTCCTGCCTCAGCCTCCTAAGCCGCTGGGATTACAGGTGTGTACCCCCACACCCTGTAAAAGCACACATTCTTTTCAACACAGATGAGAAATAAACAAAGGAAGTTAAGAAGGATACATTTTTATTAGAATTATTTTGCTTAAGTTCACATCATAAATATATAAGGCACCTTTCCAAAAGAAAACAATATAAAGAAGTAAATGTCTTTAAATGTGGATTTTCTTAACATCTATCCAGAGCTCATATTCATGGGCTCATGTTCTCTTTATCACTTGAAATTTTCGAAGCACAGATATCAGGAGAGATTTTCTTATTTTAACTCAATTTAAGTACTTAAGCATCTTAATATTAACCCAATAGTGCAAAGGTGAGTCTATAGGCAAATATTAATAAAAACACTGAACACCCTTCAAATTTTTTTCTGTGGAGACTACAGTTGTGGACAATTGTGGCGAAACACACCTGGGTCGCTCACACAGAGGTTCACCCAAAAGTTCTGATTTGTGAAGTTCACCCAAAGCTCTGATTTCTTCTGTGCTGCTACCCAACATACTAAAATGCTACACTGGCAATTTATTTCTTTCAAATACTAATGTATTTGACTTTCACTAAAGGCAATAATTGATGGAGCTGTAATGTTGCCTGTGTCACCTTGTGGCGCTGAAAACACATAACTTTGTATTTCAAGACCATCAGCACAGAATTGAGATCCATGAGTCGGGACATGTACAGATTCTTCAAGGTGCTTCTGTTGCATTTAAGAATTTAAGTGGTTTTGATTATTACCTATTGCCTAGCAATATTCAGTCTATTTAAGGTGAACTATTAAATATATATACACAATTGAAAATAACATTTAGGAAATAATTTAACCCCAGTTTGAGATGAATAAGAGAAAGATAAAAAGAAAAGATGTTACATAGAAAAATGATTTTTTAAGTAGTCTTCATTCAAACTGAATATTTTATTTTGAATACTTTATTTTATTTATCTTTATTTATCTTGAAAGTTAGATAAATTCCAGTGGCCATTGTCTATTTTTTACAGTATTCTCTGAATCAAAATGGTAGAGCAAATAAAAGCAAGGCATGAATATTGAAAATGTCCTAAATGCCCCTTTAAAATGGTTCATGTTGTAATACCAATTTTAGTTCAGTAACAACAAAAGGATGGTCACAGTATATGTCTCTATTACCAAGAAAATACAATATTTATGTGCTAGAGAGACAGTACAGCAAATCTAAGCCACAAAATTCTGAGGCTGTCCAACAAGGACATTCGAACAATAAAAAGTCATATATTCATGATTAAGGGATGAGATTTTCTTCAAAAGAACAAAGGAGAAAAAAGAATGTGTCAGGTGGGGGAATGGTTGAGAGTGTAGCTCCCCAAGACTGGCCGCAAGAATATAATTTCTGAAGCTGGGCGATGGCTACAGAGAGTTCATGACATTGTTCCTTCCCTTGTGTGTCTGTTTAAAACTGTCCACAGTAAACAGGTGTTTTTAAATAATTATGTGTTTAGAAGGAGCTTTAATCCTGGAACTAGGAACACACGCACAGCACTGGGTGTGTGAGAAGCTTAACGTGAGTCAGAAAACCAGCAAGAGTATCATCTTTATTTTTCTAAGAATATCTGACTTCTAATATTGTGCATTGTTAACTTACTTTTCCTAATGAACAAGGAAGCTGAAGCGGCAATAAACAGACTTCATGCCAGCACACTTTATAAAGGATAACGAGTTATAATATCTGCACATACCAGGAGTATCATAGGCCTTTTCCAAGTTGTTAATCCGATGATTCCAGAGAGTATCACCTGCAAGGATAAACAGCCTCATCAGCCTACAAAATGGACCAATGCCAATAGAATCATCCCCAGTCTCAAAAGTAATACGTTTTTGTTTTCGTTTTTAAGTACTGAAATTTCAAAGCATTCTAAATCAAACATTTAATGCTCCCACTGATTTTGTGAATCCTGGTCAACCACTCCAGACTACCTTTCACTTCCAAGCCCGCAAAGCATTTTTATTGACTGTGTATGTTTTTCCTTAATGTCAATTAAGAACACACAGATAAAAATTATCTCCTTTTGGTCACTGAAGGAATCAATCAGTATTTCCAATCAAGCTCCCCACTTCCAGTAGTGCCCAATCTGCTGCCAGAGTCAGCCTAATAAGGTACATATCTGGCCACCTCCCTTCATTAGGGACAGGCCAACTCTTCACAATGGGAGAAGCCTCAAGTCTGGTTTCCATATACCCCTTCATCTCCACCACACACCTGCCCTCCCTTACACCAGCCACGCTCTAGATATTCCTGGGCAATGTGTTTCTTTCTCTTGCTGCAGTGCCCTCTCCTCCCAACAACCCTCTTAGCTGCCTGAAAACTCTTACCCATCCTACAAAATCCCAATTAAGTCACCTCCTCTGACAAGCCTTCACTGATCTCACCACCCCCTCTGCACTAGACTTTTCTTCTTCAAAAACTCTCTGCTGTAATAATTTTAGGGTGCATCTCTGTGTATCGTCTACCATGAATCCAGTCTTCCCTCTGAATCCCTGCCTCCAAGCACAGTACATGTCACATGATTGACAACTAATGATGTTCCTCAGCATTTATTCCACAAACAAGAAGAAATGCATACAGTGAGAAAGATTTCATGTTGCAAAATGATATTCTAATAAACAAGCTAAGATTATCCATATGGAACAAGCATGTTGCCAAAACATAAACTGGAAACCCAGGTTGGCCTTCTGGATAACACAGTTCACTAAGCCACGGGGAAAGAATAAGCAAGGTACTTAGTTATTCAGACCAGGGACACTCTGATGCCACTTGAGCACACTTACCTTTGTGAAATAATCTGCATTTGCAGTTACAGGGGCTTTCCATCATGTGTACGTTTTACTTGCCAAAATCCCTCAAATGCACCAGTTACAATTACTCTTTATTAACTACAAATCAATAAGGATTTTACAATGTCACTGCAAACTGAGAGCATACAGGCCCGTATGAAACTGTCCCATTTTCATGAGCTCAAAGTGAACCAATCTGCATCACCAAACCAGCAGAGGACAAGTCTGCCCACTGACAACAAAGACCAAAACCCACATACGGGTAAGTAGGCAGGCAGCAATTTCTCTGTATTCCATCCATATTTCAATATCTGCCTGCCCAGCAAGCACTATATCCTTCCAATCCCCTTAAATCCAACAGGATATTGCCTTCCCTCGGCCATGTAAGCCTAGAGATGCCGATGGCTTGTGACTCACCCGAATGCGGGGGTAACATCTACTTTACAAATCAGAACTGCAATCCAGGAGACCCATGGCTCCAAGCTCCCACTCAGCTTCCAAAGAGTTAATGCTATGACTTTGACCAAGTCATGGCCCTTCTCTGCCCCTCACTCTGGTTTCCTGAGAAATTCCTCAAGTGAGGGAAACCACCTCTGGGTCTCTTCTGACTTAGAAATTTGACCCCCCTGTGACCACAGCAGTTCCTCAGAAACCCTGACATCCAGTATGAACGTGTCTGTGTGTGTGTCCACGTGTGCATGTGCTTCCCGCCTGCCTGGGGGACTTGGCTGAGGAAATATGGGCTGTTTTTGTGAAAATATAACTGAAAACTGGCCTGCCCAGTCCAGTAAAAAATAACTGTGCTGTGAAGTATCTATCCATCAGTGTTTGCTATTCATGTCACTGGTCTCTCCTATTACAGACCCTGTGGTTCAGCTTTCAAACATTATGTTTTTTTTAAAGAATTTAGCCTTTATTTTATTTTGTTTGTTGTTGTTTATATGTTCTTATGTGGTGCTGAGGATCGAACCCAGGTCCTCACCCATCCTAGGCAAGCACCCTTCCACTGAGCCATAACCCTAGCCCCTCAAACATTATATTTTCCATTAAAACCATATTATTAAAGTAACATGTCCAGCTCAGACCACAAAAGTCCATACAACAGTGATGTGACTAAGCTACACTTTCCACCTCCTCCCAGCCACCTCATCCCACTCCTTCATGCTAATATAGTCTGTTTATGTTTCATGCATGATAGATTTCTATCTCAATTCCTATCACTATACACACAGGTATATGTATTTGTATACATATGTGCAGGTATGTGATTTTTATAAAAATGGGTTATAAAAGATACACTTTTCCTGCTCTTTTTTCTCTCTCAACTCCATGTAAATCTCTTCATTCCACAGGAATAGCTATGATTCATTTCAGTTTAATGGCTATACAATATCCACTGTATGGCTGGACCTAACATATTCTATCATTTCCATATTTGTGGACATTCACTCTCATTTCCAGTTTTTGGTCCTACCAAATGATGCTGTAGTAAATATTAAAGAACATGTATTTTTAAATATGAGTCCTTTCATTTCTGTTGGATAAACTCTCAAGAATGGAGTTGTTAGTTGTCATTTGTATTTTTTATTTTAATAAATCATAACAGATATCCCATGATATGCATGCTAGTCAAGTGCTTTACCACTGAACTGCATCCCCAGCCCAAAAGGCCTATTTTATTTTTAATTAGAGCTTTATAGTTATACATAGTAATTAGGCTCATCCCAACAAATTCAAACATGCGTGGAAATGGATTTCAGTTCATGATCCTCCCCTCCTCCCTTTTTCCTTCTGTCCTCCCACCCCACTTCCATTCTCCTTCCTTTGCTAGACTTCCTTTTACTTGTCTATTAATTTATATTTGGTTCTTTATGTTATTCATACAAGTGTCATTTTGAATGAAATGTTCTAAGATCAAAACCAAAAAACAAAAAGCCTATGCTATCTTTATTTCTTCCTTTGGGGTGGTATTTTGTTAACATACACTAGCAACAAACCATAGAAAATGTACTTTAAAAATACGTTCACAGGCTGAGGTCATGGCTCAGCGGTAGAGCGCTCACCTAGCATGCACGAGGCCCTGGGTTCAATCCTCAACACCACATAAAAATAAATAAACAAAATAAAGGTATTGTGTACAACTAAAAAATAAATATTAAAAAATATGTTCAAAATGTAAATGATGGATAAGAAATAGCAATAATCTCAAAATAGATTTGACAAAGATACTTAAGACCTTGGGGAGGAGAAATATAAACCTTGTAGAGCAATATTAGATGAAGCCCCAAATAAGGCATATATCAAGTTCATGGATTGGAAGATTAACTATTTAAAGACATCATTTCTACCTGAATGGCTGAATCCCAGCAGGATCTGTGCAAACCACCCTTCTTTAGAAGGTGCTTTAGGAAACTGCATTACAGTCCCAGGAAGGAGCTGCAGATACCTCCTTCTCAGTCCTGACCTCTGCAGCAAACACACATTTACCCATTCCCTCCTGCTTTTCAAATCCAACAAGTCCCTAAGGCACTTGGGGAACCCTGTGAGTGGTGAGGGGGGACAAGGGTAGTCAGAGGAAGTAAGAGTTGGATGGTGAGAAGCTTCTGGAACAGTAGCAGTAACAAGTGCTAGGGATAAATCTTTTAAGAGTGGAGACTTAGGGAATAGATGCTCCCATTTCATCTAAAGGAAGGATGGAAGTCACAAATGGGGACGTGTTGGGGAAGGAAAAAAAAAGAGGTCGCGTATTCAGTGCCTCTACCTTCTTGGTGACAGCAGTAACTGGAGCTCCACCAGAAGGGAGTCAAGAAGTTCCCTTAGCAATGGGTTTTCATGGTTCCCAATGCCCCACAATGCTACTACTTGTTCAACTGTGTGTTTCCTGAGGGCTTGGACTTGTGTCCTCACTCAAGTACTGCTACAGTACCCTAAAAGAGACTCAGTGAGAGATGGCAAAGTCAATGGATGAATAAATGGAGACCAGAAATAGGAGCTGAGCTTGCTCAAAAATGACCATGTAAATCTAACCTCACATTCACCCTCTGTGCTTCCTGAAAGGGTGTACCAGCAGCAAGAAGCAACTCCATCAGCATTCTTCCCACCCAGCACGAGATGCAACTTGCCCTGAGTGAACAAGCAAGAACCTATTTTCCAACACCACACTATCTCTATATTATTATAATGAAGTTTCTTAAATTTTTTAAATTTTTCTTAAATTTTTCACTTGCGACCCACTTGTAGCATATAGAAAAAGCAGAACCCTTTCTTTCTCTTCTGATTAATGCCAAGAGGGCCGCTGAGATACTCCAAGCAGGAATCACTGTCACCCACCACGTATGGTTAATGTGTTTTAATTTTCCAGCTTAAAAATCAAATCATTAACATCAAAAGCTTATAATTCCACTGCCCTATTTTCCTTTGTTAATCCACTAACATGCTTTAGGGCAAAAATGTTCTGGATCATTTGTCAAAAGCTGCTGTGTCTAAACATAGAGATTAAAAAAAAAAAAAAAAAAAAAAAGCCATGTTGTAAATGTGCCATGTTTACCTTGTAAATAAGCACAAAATAATTTATCAAACCTCTCAAAAATCTATCTTGCCCTATAGCCTTTATGTTGGCAACTAGAAAAAGTATGTTGAGGGGCGTGGGGAGGTTCTTCCCTTTCTGACTAATACGACTTGTTAAGAAAATTGATAAAGAGGGCAACTGGCCATTTCTACTGTACATGTGATCGTTACCAATACGCCCTGCATAAAACATGCCTATTTCTTTTACTTTGATTATAAACTGCATTGATATTTTTAAAACATTGATAGGATTCTAGCATGTCCCAGGCCTGGTGCTAGGGTTAGGTGGCCACGCACACTGCAATCTGCTCTTTTTTTTTGGGGGGGGGGGGATGTAGATGAACACAATACCTTTATTTTATTCACTTATTCATATATGGTGCTGAGGATCAAACCAATGCCTCACACATGCCAGGCAAGTGCCCTCCCACTGAGCCACAACCCCAGCCCCACACTGCAGTGCTCTTTAATTACACTCTCACAGGATCAATCCTGAAGCAAAACCATCCTACCCAAGTTTACAGATGAGCAACTGATACTGAGGAGCTCAATGACGTACACAAGGCACAAAATTTATATATGTGACTCTGCTGTCATGTAAAATAAGAGACTGAAGAAAATCAACAAAATTACATTTAAAACACTAAACCAGTATTTGATCAGTATGATAGAAAATACTTTGTTTAACTGGAGGAGGCTTCCGAATGTTGACATTAGTTTTTTTCCTTGGGCTACTCCTTGCTTTTTATGTTTAGTCACTGCAATTTTTTGTTTGTTTGAAAATAGGTTTACCTTGGGGCTGGGGCCGTAGCTCAGAGGCAGAGTGCTTGCCTAGCATGCGTGAGGCACTGGGTTCAATCCTCAGCACCACATACTAATAAACAAAATAAAGGCACTCTGTCCATTACAACTACAAAAAAAAATTTAAAAAAAGAAAATAGGTTTATCTTAAGGTTCACCAAGTCTGTCCCTTTATAAGAAAGTGGAATACTGACAGAGAACCATGAACTTAGGAGAGGCATTTTCAGAATTCAGATCACTGACTTGAAGCAGAGAGAAATAAATGGATGCAGATGATAAAGGATAGTAGGGCGGCTAACAGAGAAAAATGAAAGACAATAACCAATTCTCTGCCGCTTGCCTGAAATATATCCAAAGAATTATACATTTCACCAAAGTAAGAAATTTTGTTTTTCTGAAGTAGGAGAGACAAACCAATGCAACTCTCTCTATCCCTTAATTAAATCTACCTCGGTATGATAGGCTGGATCTCCCATAATCCCAGCAGGATCTAATTAATGTTAACTAAACACACCCCAAATTGAGAGCCAGCACTGCAAGGCCTGAACACAGACATGGAGTCCTCTACTACCACCCACCAACTTCAAGTTGTTTTGAATGGTGGCTAATCTCTTAGCATCATGAACTTCAGGAATAATAATATAACGAGTCATTAACCAAGGATACCAGGAAGAAAATAAATGATCACAGAGTGCTCAAAAATAAAGAGTACATTAAAAATGTTCCCTTCAAGTTGCTGAAAATATAAATGTCAAGTATACTTTTCTACAGAAAAGATTCTCTACAGACTTGTCCTTTATTTTTGAGACAGGGCCTCGATAAATTGCTGAGGCTAGTCTCAAACCTGAGATCCTCTTGCCTCAGCCTTCAGAGTCACTGGGATTATAGGCATGCACCACCGAACCCAGCTTGGGAGTTGTTAGTTCTTTTTTTTTTTTTTTTGTACCAGGGATTGAACTCAGAGGCACTCCACCACTGAGCCACATTCCAGCCCTATTTTGTATTTTATTTAGAGACAAGGAGGGTCTCACTGAATTTCTTAGTGCCTCGCTATTTGCTAAGGCTGGTTTTGAATTCGTGATCCTCCTGATCCTCCTGTCTCAACTTCCCGAGCCTCTGGGATCACAGGCGTGAACCACCACACCTAGCTTGGGACTTGTTAATTCTTAAACATAATTTTAAATAGGTAAAATATCCCCTCAGGGTTCAGACAAATGATGGAAGCCTAAAAGTTTCAGGCTCAAGAGTGAGAAAAAAATAACTCTGAATTATGCTATGTTCAAAAAACTGTATTTCCAAGTGAATATGTTTGTCTCTAGAACCTGATTTTGTATCAAACATATAGCCAAAATTTTTACTAAACCCAAAAGATTTGCCAGCTTAGCTAATAAGCAGGCTATAAAGTATGTAATGTTCATTCAAAGCTTGAAATATGAGCATATTCTTTCAGTGTGTTCTTACGTGGGTTTGAAGTAATCTTAGACCTAAATTGGCACTTCAGCTCAACTACCTAGTTTCATTTGTCAACAGAACTTCTGAGTGGGGTTGGGGACGTAGTCAGTGGTAGAGCACTTGCCTAACATGCTCAAGGCCCCAGGTTCCAACCCCAGCACTTGGAAGAAGGGGTGGGGGAGGTAAGGTAAAATAAGGAAAGGAAAAGAAAGAAATTCCAATGGATAAATAAACATGGAATGAAATATATAATTAAATATCATTTCACAATAAACAGAAATAAAATACTAATAAATGCCACACCTATATGAATCTTGAAAATGTGCTAAGTGGAAGAAGTCAATCATAAAAGACCACATAATGAAAAAAAAAAAAAAATTCGACCACATAATGTAATGGTCTCGTTTATATGAAATGTCTAGAACAGACAAATCTAGAGGGACAAGTAGGTTAACCAGTGTGCACCTGGATAGAGCGCTGGCACACGGAAGAAAAATGAGGGTTAACAGCTAATAATGTTTAGAGGTAATGAAAAATTCTAAAACTGACTGTAGTGATGTTGGCTTACACAACTCTAAACTTACTGAAAATCACTGAATGTTACCCTTTAAATGAATGAATTGTATATCAATTGAATAATACTTCAATAAAGCTTTTTTTAAATTTCTGCAATCCTCAAATCATAATTTTGCAGTTTCCATAAAAACCTTAGTTTACCTATCTCTAAATCAGTTTCAATGTGCTGTTAAGCTCCTTCTTGCAGAAATACACACTGAAATAATGGCTCCCAATTATGATATCTGGAATTCTTCTTGAAATAATTCAGCAAGTCTTAAAAAGGGGGAGTGGTGTCGGGTATAAAGCAACCAGATGTTGACAGTTAACTGAAGCTGGTGATGGGTAAATGGGACTAGGGGGCTAACACAATATGGTCATTATACTTTTCTTTCTATATTTGATGAGATTTAAATTTTTTATAATGAAATGTTAAAAGTAGGACAGTCTTAAGACTTCCTGGTCATATCTACGCTCTCTCTTCTGGTTACATTTTTTAAAAAATATTGAAATATTTACACTGAAATATTTACACATGAAAAGATGTGATGCCTGAGACTTGCTTCAAAATAAGGGAACTTAATCTGACAAATGGACTAGGAGCATGAAGGATCTAATTCTTGCCCTGCTTGGAATAGAGTCTATCAGAACACACAAGGCCAGTGGCAGAGCCCAGGGAAGAAACTCCTGTTGAAGTGGGGTGGTGAAGGTATCTGTGGGCTCTTTGCACAGTGTTCATGTAAATCTAAAATCTCCCATAATACAGGTTTTTTAAAAAACAATCTCTCTCATCTACATGAGTTCAAAACTTATGAAAAATTAAAAATTTTCCCCCCTAATATACCAAAGGATTATGATGCCTAATGCCACCCTCTTAAAGTCATACTTAGTTGTTCTACAGATGTAGTATTCATTGATTCTGTTGTCACTGTACAAATTCTGGGGTCAACCTCTCAGGAACAGATCACAAAAAAATAATAATAACCTACAGTTACAGGGTTGCATATAACCTGGAGGGCCAGGGTAGGGGTGACATGTAGAAAAGAAGTTCTCAACTCCAAATCCCTATTCCTTCTCTGCTTTGGTGTGCTCTGGCCTTATAACAAGGATATGCCCAGCTGGTGAGCCCAGGATATTGGCCTTCATCTTCTGATTGAGGACCTCTGTTTTATACTTTATCAAATCCAGTTGTGGCTTGACTGACACCTAAGTGCATTTATTTGTCTCTGAAATAACTCACAATTGCAAATTGATTTGGGATCTTAATTTTCAAAGGAAAAAATTTAATAATTCAAAACTAGCTATCTTTGAGAAAACAATTGATTTTGATTATATAAACAGCAAACTCCCCTCCCCCCCCCAAAAAAAAAGAGTATACAAGATTCTGGAGTATGGTATTTAGAGGAAGGAAGCAGAGCCACCTTTTGGTTGAGAGTAAACTGAGAAGTGGAGTAGGAAGCATAATGGAACTAACTCTTATCCTCCTGGAATTTCCATCCTTTCGGGATTTTCCAGAATTCTCATACAGGACAATGGCAGAATCCAGGAGCAGGGCCACAGGGTGGGATTTTGTCTATATGATGCACAAATTGTGAACTTCACTCACCACAGCACGGGATATCTCTCAATAGGATCATCTAATATCAAAGTATTTCAAGAGAAGAGCAGATTGGCACCCGTTGAAGTATAAAATTTCAAGTTAGGCTCAAGGAACTGAATGTTCTTAATGTTCTTATTCAAACAATTATTCTGTGTTCAATTAGTTCTCTCTACATTCTTAAAATTTGGTCTTGAATCTGGGTATGTGTGGACCTACAAAAGCACAGTTCCTACAAATTCAAGATAAATAGTCATTAGAGATCTTAGTGAAAAGTCTAGGCATTGCCAGATTTTTAGATTTAGTTCATAGAAAGGTCACTTATTTAACTCATCTTCCACAATCATTTCACAAAGACCAGTTTCCAACAAGCCTCAAGGGGTTGGATGCCTTGGAAGTTGTGAAATTATTAGGAGATAGGGGTGAGTTGCCAGCCATTCAGTGTCCACAGATGCTTGCTCACTTGTAGCAACCTTTCTTAGTAGCCAGGCTTCCCTTGTCTTCCTGACTGGACAAGGAGACGGAATTGGGTCCTGGTATAGCGCAGACATCTCCAGCCAGCTGCCTCACACGCCTGGAGCTCTGGCAAGCTCATACATAATGACAGGTTCTGTTCCAATCAAATTCTCCAAAGCAGTCTGCATGGCTCCAGGAACCCATTGGGGTTAGGGCCCTCCTCTAATGACCAGGTACAGACAGGCAGTTACACACACCCTCTCATTACCTCCTGAACCCATCCCCAAATAGAGAAGAGCTGATCAACATCAGGTGTATTCCATATCTATGTGTGTCTTGATGAGAAATAAAAACAAATGACATGCCCCAGTCAACCTGTCACTTCACCCACCCCACCCATACACTATGTGCCAGGCACTGTGGATACATCAGTGGACAAAATAGATCAAAACTCCTGCCCTCAAGGAGCTATCAATGCAATAAGCACCAATGGCCGAAAAAATGTTTGTGGTTTTCCTACCACTTTCCTGCTTTCCACCCCCATCCTTCCAATCTCTCAAAGGGCTGGATATCTTTGTTTTATGATATTAGCTTGTTGGGAAGACTACAACACTCTAGTCTGTGAGAAAGACACTGTTCAGGTGTAACTCAATTCACCCCTGAAGTTGACTGTCTCCGAACAAATTTTTCCTAACTCTCCACATCTCAAAAAGCTTCCAGTAGTCTCAGGGTCTGTGCTCCCCAACTTCAACCCTGAGGACAAAGCAAGTGGTAGTGGAGGATACTAGCCATTGGCCCTGGACTTGGAATGGGCCCCTCGGAGTAAGAAGGGTGTGCGCGTGAGGTACTCACCGAGGAGCCAGCCCAGAATGGGCATGAGTTCTTCACTTGCGGGGAGCTGCTCAGGGACAGCGCCCCGAAGCTGAGCGCCACCATGCAACAGCCCAGGATCAGCTGCAGCAGCCCGAGCGAAAGCAGCGGGCGGGCGGGCAGCAGCGCCGAGCCAGGGGCGGCGGCAGCTGCAG
>NW_025999998.1:11562658-11617652 GCF_001458135.2 Marmota marmota marmota | reverse complement strand
AAAAAAAAAAAAAAAAAAAAAAACACCTGAATCCAGACTTCCGAGGAAATAGCCTAATAAAATTATGATCTACTTAGGTAATATATGAGACATCTTAAGAGCTTTAAAAAAAATTCGCCTTTGTAAAATGATTTCCCCTAATAGTATACCTTTTTCCTCCAAAGAATTCTAATGCGTACAACATGTCATACATAAGGTGATTATAATGGATTTTTTTCCAGATAAGAACCAGAGCAGTTTCAATTTGCAGTCAGTCCCTATATTAGAAAGCTTGCCATATCGGCAATGTGGGGTATTTGATATCCTCCTGCTCAGTAAACCAAGGGAAATGTGTATCAGCTTTTATGCTCTGCTTGTGAAGGCTGTATTCATTTGGGGCATTACTTACTTCAACCCACAATGTGATGTATTGCCAATGTGAATGTGTTTACATACACACTTTTTAAATTATTAAAGCACCTAGGATTAATGGTCTGTACGACTTCCTTTACAGATTGTTCTCAGGAATAAACTTTGGGTCCTGGAGGAGAAAGGAAATGTCTTTAAATGTAATATTTAAATTCAGTTGTTTCTTTTCATTTAAAGACACACACACACACACACACACACACACACACATCCCTCTACAGCATATGCTCTTAAATTACAGGTGATGATAAATTAAATTTCTTGGGTGCCAAGGTTATGCCCTTTATTTTATACACAAGCTCAAAAGTATTTAATTTTTAAGAATGCATTACACCTTGCAGTATAGGAAGTCTGCCCAAGTCTTAGGGTGTTCTCTCACTAAACATATCTATTCTATTGGCCAGTCCTTGACACCTAAAACGCCCTATTAAAAATGCATTCCATGTGTCTAAGAATGTTAGAACTCAGCGTATCCCTCTTCCCTTGGGGACAGCAGTGACTGGAAAGGGGACTTTGTGAGGAGGTGCTGGTGACCCTCCATTTCTCAATAAGAGTGCTGATTACATGGATGAGGTTCATTGTGAAAATTCATAGTTACACTTATAGAGAAATGAGGAGTTAAAATTATATAAAATACATCTCTATGTTATACTTAAATACTTTAAAGTCTTTCTAAATACTCAAAAGTTTAAGTTTTCTCTATACAAAATCAGGTGATAGCAGAGATCATTGCAATCCATAGATGGCTTTGTCTAATAGCTTTACACATTTTCTAAGGCTGCTATACCTTTCATAGCTACTATGGGTTGCTGAACTCCCATTTTCTCTTTTTGTTATTGGCTACATTTGTAGCTGTGAGTCTTTCTCTGGTTATCATAAACACAAATCTGCCTAATATTGTCCCAATCTTTAAGCTTATGCCCAGTAACACCCTCAAGTATTTATGTTTGGGATTTTGTAACCCAAGCTTGATTCTTTGCATCCCCCAAACACTTTCTTACAATAAATCTTTAGTCATAGTTCATCAGGCTACATGTTACCAAGCTCTATAGGATGATTCAGAACCACTGATTCTAGGTTGGCGTAAAAAATAAAATAAATAAAATAAAAGTGAGAACTTTGAAACACAGTGTAAAAGTTTAAGTTAAGTTTAAGTTATCATTTGACCTAAAAATTCCAATTTTGGGTATTACCCAGAAGAAATGAAAACACACATCCACACAAAAACTCATATACAAATAGCTACATTATTCATTGTAACCAAAAGATAGAAGCAACCCAGGTGTTCATCAACTGGATGAATGGGTAAATAAAATGTGGAATATCCATCCAATTGAATATTCTGGTCACTAATAAAGGAATAAAGTACTTATACATGCTACAGCATGGATGAACCTTGAAAAAATGAAAGAAGCCAGCAGGAAAGACCACATATTATATAATTCTATTTACATGAAATGTCCAGAACAAATAAATCCATAGAAGACAAAAAGTAGCTTAGTGTTTGTTGAGGACTGGGGAAATGGGGAGTTTGAGGAGAAGGGCGGTAACTAAAGAGAATGGGGTTTCTTTTTAAGGTGATAAAAGTGTTTGTAAATTGGTTTCAGTAATGATTGTACACTTCTGTGAACATATGAAAAACCACTGAATTGTATACTCTAACTGGGTGGATTATATATGTGTGATATATGAATTATATTTCAATAAAGCTATTACCAATAAATAGTGAGGAAGAACTTGTGGGAAACTTGACCCAGATACTTCGTTAATGTAGAGGAAAGTTCAAGTTAATAATAGTTGTACTGTATTGTTTGATGGAACCCAGCTGCTAATGATGAAAGCTAAATTCTAAGAAGGTTCCATGCACCTCCCACCAACTCTTCCCTACCTGGACATGGCTTTCCACTCTCAAAGCCTGCTCCACTGAGGGGGTCAGGCTCTCCGCTCAGGTTTCTCTAGATACTTTTAAACAAACTCCACAGTTCCTTCCACACTTCTCAGCAGAGCCACCTTGCCAGCTAATTAAAGGAGGTTATTCCTGTCAGAGTGGGAGCTGCTAAAGAAACTCTCTTCTCAGAACACATTCTCTGGCAAGCTGCCCCCAGCTTTTCTGTTTCTCAGAAAAATATCAGAGGAGTTGCTTTGACTTGAGGCCCTGTGAACTCTCAAAGCCTCTGTTAATAGGGCGGCACTGGAGCAGCTTCTCAAAGAGTGCTCAGCAGAGGACAGAACCAGGGTACAGCCCGTCAAAACACAGGTGCAAAGTGATCTGAGGAAAACTGGAAATCCGAATGTAGAAGAATCAAATTAGATCCGTACCTTTAACCCTGCACAAAAGTCATAATAAAAATGTATCAAAGAGTTAGAAATTAGACTAGAGACAAAGCACTTGTAAAAGAAAACATTCCATCATCATATAGGTCCAGGCACTGACTTCCTCAAGAAGACTCCTAAAGCTCAAGAAATAAAACCAAGAATCTATGAGTGGGATGCCACCAAATTAAAAAGTTTCTGCACAGCAAAGGAAACAAGAGAGTGAAGAAAGAGCCGACAGAATGGGAAAAAAAAATTATTTGCCAGCAACTCATTTGATAGGGGATTAATATCCAGAATATATATAAAGAACTCAAAAAACTCAATACCAAAAAAACAAATAACCCAATCAGTAAATGGGCAAAAGAACTAAACAGAAACTTCTCAAAAGAAGAAACACAAATGGCCAACAAATATATGAAAAAATATTAAACATCTTTAACAATCAGAAAAATGCAAATCAAAACTACACTAAGATTTCATCTCACCGTAATCAGAATGGCCATTATCAAGAATACAAATAACAGTAAATGGTAGCAAGGATGTGGAGAAAAAGGTACATTCATACATTGGTGGTAGAACTGAAAATTAGTATTATCACTATGGAAAGCAGTGTGGAGATTCCTCAAAAAATTAGGAATGGAAGCATCATATAACCCAACTATCCAACTCCTCAGTTCTTAGCCAAAAGAACTAAAATCAGCATACTATAGCAATACAGCCACTTCAATGTTTATAGCAGCACAATTCAGAATAGCTAAATAATGGAATCAACCCAGATGCCTGTCAATAGATGAATGGATCAAGAAAATGTGGTATATATACACTATGGAGTTTTACTTAGTCAGAGAGAAGAATGAAATAATAACATTTGCCAGTACATGGACAGAAATGGAGAACATCATGCTCAGAAACCAGACTCAGAAAATCAAGAGTCAAATGTTTTCTCTCATATGTAGAAGCTAGAGTAAAATAAGGGAAAGAAGGCCGTGGGGACAGGGATCAGATATCGTAAAGACACAAGGAAGACCAGCGGAGAAGAAGGAGAATGGGAGGAAGATGGAATGAATTTAACGAAAATCATGCTGTATATAAATGTGCCAAAGGAATTCCACCTTTATGTATATGTAGAAAATACCAATCAAAAAATAAATAGGGGCTGGGGCTGGGGCTCAGTGGCAGAGTACATGCCTATCACATGTGAGGCACTGGTTTCGATCCTCATCACCACATAAAAATAAATAAGCAAAATAAAAGTATTCTGTCCATCTACAACATGAATAAATAAATAAAGGAATGAAAGGAAATCAGTAGAGGTAGGAGAACAGGGGGAGGGAAGAGGGGAAGAAAAGTGGGGGGGGGAATGGGGGGTAATAGGAATTGAAATTAAATTCCTTGCATGTATGATTTTGTCAAAACGAACCCAAATAGTATATTTAATTATAATGCTCTAAAAAATAAATAAATCACCTTAAATGCAGGTTCACACGCTTCCCCCATACCTATGGAATTAGTCGCCCCCCCAATGAAAGGCTAGGAACCTGCACCTTAACAAATTTAGAGAAATATTCATATATGGTAATATTCAAACTCCAGAATTTTAGTATGTGGATTTTTATATAGGAGGAAACTAGCATTTTGTTGGAAGGGGATTTGGTTTATAAATAACCCACATGTAAATATGTTAGGGGGGAGGATTTTTCTCATCCCTTCTTATGATGCAAACCCCACAAAAGATAAATTCAAAAGATAATTCAAGCCAACTGTCCTATAAAATTATTTATGGCTCATACATTTCTAGGGGAGAAAATCTATACGTGTGTGTGTGTGTGTGTGTGTGTGTATAACAGAGAATGTGAATGAGTGTGTGCATGTGTGAGAGAGAGAAAGAAAAGAAAACTTATAGTATCAGAGAGTTCAGCAGTTTCAAGTTTCTATAGAAGTCAAAGCTGTAACTCACCTTTGATTGGAGACTGTTCCTTTGTTCTGGGGAAATTTCTTGAATAGATCTTTTAATTAAGCAAATGTGAAGTTCAGACCCTTCAGAAACACTGGTTCAGCAAACAGCCTTATAACAAGAGCAGTCATCTTGGAATGGTGTGAGCAGAGTCGCCTATCCCAAAGGAGCTCTTTGAGGTGCTGGTCAGATTTGCCAGGAGAACTTTTAAAATATATATATATATATATATATATGATCTGTCGGGCACAGTGGCGCATGCCTATAATCCCAGCAGCTCACGAGTTCAAAGCCACTAAGCAACTCAGTGAGACCCTGTCTCTAATAAATACAAAACTGGACTGGGGATGTGGCTCAGTGGTTGAGTGCCCCTGAGTTCAGTCCCTGGTACCCAAAAAAGAAAGGAAAAAATATATATATATATGATCTCTAAAGTCCTATCTCTATGCAGAGATACTTATATACTGATGTATAAAGTCTGCCATAGACACGAAGCCTATGCAGATATATTTCATGGAATCTCTCCTGAAATGCCAGATGCAGACACTGTCCTCCAAAGTCATGTCTCAGACACCAATACATCTTTCCCAGGTAGGGATTTAGAAAAAAAGAGAGCTTCTCTCCAGCAACTATTCCGGACATGAGGACCTTAGGCCCTCACCTATAACCTGGGTATAGGGTTGGATATTCCTGACAGTGAAGCCAGAGGAAAGACAACCAGAGGGACTTGGCTTGCAATTGGCACAGCCCAGTAGACTGAGCTGTGGATATTTTAAGAGTGACAAACTCTAGGGGAAGGAACCCCCAGTGAAGACATATGCAAATCTTCATCAAGCTATATGTTAAAGATTTGTGCATATCTCTTTATGCCAGTCATAACAACCACAATGAAAAAATTAGGACACATGAGGGCACAAATTCTGTTCCTCCAGGGGCATGTGGTGACCTCTGGGTTCTTACATCATTCTCAAACCTGGACGCTGTATGTGATAGACAGCCCCCTTGGAACAACCCTAGTTACTCAGAGCAGGTGAGGTATGATAAAGAAGCTCTGTGGGGCAAACCCAGACTTCTGGGTCAGCTGGCACCAGGCCCTTTGCACTTGCCGTTCTCTGAATCTGCAACACTTTTTCCCTCCAAATATGTCTCCCTGCCTTACTTTATTGACTTCATAGAGAAACCTCTATTGATGGCCATATCAACAAGACACTTCCCCTCCTCCTTCACTCCCCATTCTCTTATTCTAGGTTTCTTCCTAGGACTTATCACCACCTGATATTCCATTGTTTTTTTTATTGTCTCCATGACAACATGGCAAATATAAACTCCATGAGGGCAGGGACTTTGTGTGCAATAATCCTACAATCTCATCTCCTAGGATGTTATCTAGGAAACAGAAATCAATAAAGTTTCATTGAACAGATGAATAAAGGAGTGGTCTCTTAACATCACCTCAGTGGACTTGGTCTTTTCCACTAAGGGGTGTGGGATGGGGAAAGGGGTTTAGCCTACATTATGTCCAGATCTTTCCAACTCTAATATACACTTATAAAATGCCAGCAATATATAGATACGGGCTCTCTTCTTGATGTCATAAAATAGTTCCATGTTCTCCTTTAAATAGCAATATCCTAATTATGAATCATTCCATGAGAAAATGTAAAGAAGGATGTGTGTGTGTTTGTGTCTGAGTGTGTGTGTGTGTGTGTGTGTGTGTGAGAGAGAGAGAGAGAGAGAGAGAGAGAGAGTCAGTGAGTATGTGAAATGAAGCTGAAAGAGAACCCAGAGTCCCAAAGCCTTGGTATCAGGCTACCTACGACTGGAATATCAGGTGTCCCATTTACAGAGGCTGTGGGATCTGTGAGCCTCAGAACCCCAGACGTAGAGAACAAGAACTACGTCCCCTCCTCAAACAAGCCACTTTGAAGCTTAGGATATGAAAAAGGGTGAACTTGACTATATAAGACCTGGGAGGAGACTGAGGTAACTACAACCAAACCATCTTGGCTGAGATGGGGTGGGTGAATGCAGACCTAGGATGGGTGGGGGAAGGGTTGGGCATGCTACATAGTTTTCAGTATTCATGGAAGTGGTATATGAATGTAGTCTGGGCAAAACCTCTGAAACCCCTAGAAATGAGATTTTAAAATAAAGCCACCAACCATAGACCTTATAAGCAGAGACCCCAGTGGCAGCACAAAGCAGAGAACAGAAATACTGAGTGTACTCAACCAAAAGTTAAACCTGAAACTGCTCCAGAAAGCTGTGGCCCGTGGAGTAACTATGCTGAGCATCCAGAATGAGAGAGAAGGAGATAGAACAGACACTGATGTCTCCTAAGGTTTGTAAGACTTCAGGCACATTCTCTCATATAATATCACCAGCAACCATGCCAAGCCGTTGATTTTTACCCATTTAAAGATGAAAACCCTGAGCTTCCGAAATAGCCAGGGACAGCTGCATGCCCCTATATTCCCAACTACTTTGAGGCTAAAAGATCATTTGAGCCCATGTGTTCAAGACCAGCCTGGGCTGTCTTGAGACCCTGTTTCAAAAGAGCAAAAACAAGAGGTTCAGATGGTTCATATATATAGAGAGAATGGCTTCCTTAAACTCAAGCTTCAAAGCCAAAGCAAAACCCTAGGCCTCCTAACTCTAATTCAGTTTCTTTCCCAAAACACACCACAGCAATATTTTTTGTCCAACTTCATTCATGATTCAGGAAAGCGTGAGGAGCCAAGGAAAATAGGAATGGCTTGATGAAGACATTCAAATTCTGTCTGTCCCATACCCAGAGACTACTCTTGCCCTATCCCAACCATGTGCTGGTCAGAGCTACCTTGTTCTTGTGTGACTGCTTCCCTGTCTAGAATGGAGGCTGGGGCAAGCACCTGGCCTGGGGTGCCCATTAGCAATTGTCTTGCGGCCACACTTGGTTGTTTATTATTACTATGACAAGGCAAATCCACAGAAGATGTTCAGATCAAAAAGTAGAATATCAACAGCACAATTCACAATAGCTAAATTATGAACCAACCTAAATGCCCATCAGTAGATGAATGGATAAGGAAACTTTGGCATATATACACAATGGAGCATTACTCAGCATTAAAAGAGAATAAAGTCATGGCATTTGCAGGTAAATGGATGAAGTTGGAGAACATAATACTAAGTGAAGCAAGTCAATCCCAAAAAAACAAAGGCCAGATATTTTCTTTGATATGAGGATGCTGACTTATAATGGTGATTGGGGAAGGAGGGAGCATGGGAGGAATGGAGGAACTTTAGATAGGGCAAAGGTGAGGGAAGGGAAAGGAGGGGGAAAGGGGGTAGGAAAGATGGTGGAATGAATTAGACATCATTATCCTAAGTACATGTATGAAGACACAAATGGTGTGAAAATACTTTGTGTACAATCAGTTACTTGAAAAAATATGTTCTACATGTATAATATAAAGTGAGTTTCATTCTGCCATCATGTATAACAAATTCAAATAAATAATAATTTAATTTTTTAAAAAAGTAGACTAACCCCTTAATATTTCCTGAAAAGGTTTTAAACCAAATTCAATATCCAATTCTTCTAAGTGAAAGAAGCCAGTCACAAAAGACCACATTATAATGACCCCATTTATATGAAATGCCCAGAAAAAGCAAATTTATAGAGACAGAAAATAAACTAGTGGTTGCTTAGGTCTGTGGGGGAATGGGGATATTGCTAAAGACTGTAGGGTTTTGTTTTGTTTGAGGTGATAAAAATGTTCTAGTGGTGATGCACATACCTGTGAATATACTGGGTCAATTGCATAGTATGTGAATTATATATCAGTACAACTGTTCAAAATCCATTCCTGATTTTTAATCTCTTACACATTACATAAGTTCTTAGTTATATTAACCTCAAATCAAGGTCAAGAACATACAAAAAATCAGTAAATTAAGAAAAAAGCTTAGAACATAAGTTATCTCCACTATAGATGTTTTTCTAGACCCTTTAACTAAGTAATGTCAAGCATTTGAAAGGAGAATATCACAATTTCAAATATATAACATATATCTGGGCAAAAAATAGGATAACACTATCCACAACATGAAATAGAAGAATCCAACAAATGCAAATATCTTTAAAATTAAATTAAAAGATGTCTTTAAATCCCATAGGCTCCTATCAGTTTTAAAGTTGGGTGCATATAAATAAATTTGTGTACTCTAAAAGTCATACAAGTACAAATTCTATCAAATGATCAATTAAGATGGGATTTACAGATTTTGCAAACAAATTTTCATGTATACAATTAAACTGAATCAAGCCAGTCATATACACAAGCCACATTTCTTTGATAAGTTTTGAAGCCATGCCACAGAAACCAAAAAAGACAAGGTCCACAGGACAAGTGGTGTAGGAGAGAAGAAATGTCTGATGTCCAAAGCTCCAGGTCTTAAACCCAGCCTGTTTCCAGACTTAAGTAATGATGGTGCCATCCTCATTTATGACACCATTATTTTATTTCTAAGAAAGACTAACTGCTGCCAATTACCAGTGAGGTGCCACTGAGAATAAGACACATTCCAATGTCAGAGATATAAAACTGTAGGGAAAAAATAGTTCATTTTAGGACAGACAACATTTCATTAGGGGATAAACATCTCTTAGCCCTGGGAAAGTTTAGAATTAAGTGAGTACAGGTTTTAATTTGGGGAGGATTTAAAATTAAGGAATATACAAGTTTAAAGGGATTAAAAGCATATTAATATCTTAGTGTTTAGAAAGATTGTTTATACTTGATATCCTATGTATTTGCAATGTTGAAGAACATTTGACCTTGAAGAGTAAGACCCTCATAACTTGGATTTAAAATACAATTGAGTAACTAATACTCAATGATGTTATGCTGAAAGTTTTCCAAGTTCATGCATAATACTGAAACAGCTAAGAGAACTTTAGGTCCCTCTCATTTATAAGGCCAACTTATAACCTTATAAATTAGACTAGTTACTTATGTGCTTAGGAAGATTTGTTTGGTCAAATGATTCAAATAAAAAGAAAAGAAAATATATTAAATTGATTATATTTGAAATGTTGAAGCTGTTTAATTAACTGAGTTTTAGAACAGACCAAATATCTAAGTGTCCCTTAAAAAGTGGCTGTTAACGATTGATAGATATATAAATAGAAAAAAAGTTTTGCAAGAGCTAGAACTGTAATAAACTGAAAACAACTTGCTGGAACGAAAAGTAAACTTCCAAAGAGTCTTTTATGCAAATATAAATCTTTTCTCAATATAACCAGAAAGTTCACATAAACAATCCTGAGTAGCACATAATCCCACACCAATCAGAGCTTTTTAAATGGGCTCTGGGGAAAGAGTGGGTTTTCCCTGAAGGTGAGAGCTTGGAGAGCAGGGTCTTGCTGACCTTGTCTTAGGCTATGTGGAGGGATGCAGCTTGCATGGACAGTGGAGTTGATGGGCAGAGAAAAATAGAGGTAAGACCCAGAGAAAGAGACAGAGATCTCTGGATCCTGATGCTCCTGAGGCCCACACTTCCCATAGTTGGTCTCTTCAACTCATTTTGCAATTGCATGGGATATCTCTGTATTTTTCCAGTAAAATTCCCCCTTTCTGTCTACTTTGATGTGGATTTCTTCCTCTGGCCACAAAAACATATCAATGTCCCCAGATACCCTGATAAATTCAGGTCTGAACTATACAATAGGAAGACCCCATCTCACAGAGGAAGAGATGTGTCGTAGTCAACACTTCCAAGTCATTAGTAATGGATAGCCTTGGGAAATTCTGCATTTAAGGAAAATTGTTATCAGTCACAGGCAAGTGTGGCAAATATACTGGGGTCTATTCAGGATCTAGAAAGTTCTGTTCAGAAAGGGTTGCAGAGCAAGAAGTAAAATCAAGAATCAATAAATAGGATGATATTAAACTAACAAGCTTCTTCACATCAAAGGAAACAATCAAGAATGTGAACAGAGAGCCTACAGAATGGGAGAAAATCTTTGCTACCTGCACCTCAGATAGAGCATTAATCTCCAGAATATATAAACAACTCAAAAAAACTTAAAACAAATAACGCAATCATTAAATGGGCAAAGGAACTGAACAGACACTTGACAAAAGAAGAAATACAGTCAATCAAAAAATATATGAAAAAATGTTCAACATCTCTAGCAATTAGAGAAGTGCAAATTAAAACTACATGGAGATTCTATTTCATTCCAGTCAGAATAGCAATCACCAAGACTATAAGTAATAATAAATGTTGGCTAGGATGTGAGGGGGAAAAGGTACACTCATACATTGCTGGTGGGACTGAAAATTAGAGCAACCACTCTGGAAAGCAGTGTGGAGATTCCTCAGAAAACTTGGAATGGAACCACCATTGACCCAGTTATCCCACTCCTTGATTTATACCCAAAGGACTTAAAATCAGCATACTACAGTGACACAGCCATATCAATGTTTATAGCAGCTCAACTCATAAGAGCTAAGCTATGGGACCAAACTAGTGCCTTACAACAGGTGAATGGATAAAGAAACTGTGGGATATATACACAATGGAATATTACTCAACCTTAAAGAGGAATGAAATTATGGAATTTGCAGCCAAATGGATGGAACTGGAGACTATCATGCTAAGTGAAATAAACCAATACCAAAAAAAAAAAAAAGGCCAAATATTCTCTCCGATATGTGAATACTAACCCACAACAAAGGAGAATAGGGAGGAGAAGAATAGAAGTCCATTGGGCTCAACGAAGGGGAATGAAGGGAAGGGAGGAAGGATGGGAATAGGAAAGTCAGAAGAATGAATAGGACATAATTTTCCTATCCTTATATATGAAATCATGAACAGTGTAACTCCACATCATGTACAAACCACAAGAATGGGATCCTAATTAGAATAAGTTATACTCCACGTATGTATAATATATAAAAATACACTCTACTGTCATGTATATCTAGAAAGAACAAATTTTAAAAAGAAAGAAATTAAAATAGAAAAAAGATAAATGTTTGCAGAAATCAAACATCTGCAGTAATCGTGACAGTGTGGCCCTAGCAAAAGTATACAGATGTAGACCAATGGAATAGAATTGAGAGAATAGACATAAACAATTTACGGTCAGTTAATTTTCAACAAAGGTGCCAAGATAATTCCGTGGCAGAAAGAATAGTCTCTTCAACAAATGGGGAAGAATAACTTTTGAATAAATGGTGCTAGGATATCCACATGCCAAAAAATGAAGTTGGACCCCTACCTTACATCATACACAGAGATGAACTCAAAGATGTTTCAGTTACACAATATATGCAAAAATAACAAGATGTGCAAAGTTATCTTGATGTAAGAGCTAAAACTATAATAAAATCCCTAGGAGAAAACAAAGGAGTAATCTTCAAGACCTTGGATTAAGCAATGATTTCTTAGATATGATACTAAAGGTACAAGAAATTTTTTTATAAAAGAAAGAAATGGATGAATTGAATGTTGTCAAAGAACATCATCAAGAAAATGAGAAGAGAGTTCTCAAAATGGGAGACATTTCTACAAATCATATATCTGATAAAGAAATTGTACACTAAAGAACTCTTACAACTCACCATAAAGAGGCAAATAACCCAATTTTAAAATGGTCAAAGAATCTGACTAGATATTTCCAAAGAAGATATACAAATGATCAACAAGAATATAAAAAGATGTTCAATGTAGTCATTCAGGGGAAAAGCCACAATGAGATACTACTTCATACCCATTAGATGGCTAGAATCAATAAAATAGACAATAACAAGTGTTAGAGAAAATGTGAAAAATTAGAACTCTCATACATTACTGGGGAGGATTTAAAGTAGGGTGGCTATTTTGGAAAACAGTGTGGTAGTTCCTTAAAATGTTAAGTATTTGAGTTACCATGTGACTCGGAAATTCCATTCCTAGTTATATTCTTCAAAAAATGGGAAAAAAAAGAAAATGAAAATCTATGTCTACACAAGAACTTGTACACAAATATTATAATAGTGATATTTATAATAGTAGAAAAATCCCAAATGGTCATCAACCGATGAAAAGATAAACAAAATATGTTATATCCATACAGAGGAATATTATTCAGCCATAGAAAGGAAGGGGTGTTGGTGCATGCTGCAACATGGACAAACCTCCAAAATATTATGCTACATGAAAGAAGTCAGTCACAAAGGACAGCACATTGTGTTTCTCCATTTATGCAAAATTTCCAGAATAGGCAAATCTATAGAAACAGAAAATAGATTAATGGCTGCCAAGAGTGGTGTGAATGGAGTTAGGGGTTAGAACAGGGCATGACTACTGAGGTGTACTGGGTTGCTTTGGGGGGGCTGATGGAAATGTTTTGAAATTACATTGTGGTAATGGTTACCCAACTCTGTAAATACACTAAAAATCACTGAACATATACTTTAAATAAGTGAATTGTGTGATATATGAATCATATTTCAATAAGGCTATTCTAAAACAAACATAACAGCCATTCCCCCTTGAGTTTTATACATTTAACACCTAGAAGCATTGCAAGTTCCAAAGCAAACCCTCTCCAACCGGGATTAAGGTTTTAGGAAGACAAATGTCTGTCCTTCTCTCTTAATGGTTGAAAGTTCTTAGAATGGATAAATGTGCTGAGAAAGACAATGTCCCAGTGTTATACTGGAGAACTTCCCTCAGCAATAGAGTTTCTTTTTTTGGTATAGAAGTAAAGCTTGGACTTGAGTTCATTTCTCTCCGACACCTTGGAACTGTTGGTGTAGCCTGGAGCTGAGTAGAGACCTGAAAAGTCCCTAGAAATTCTTCAAATCTTTGTGTTGCCATAACTCAGCCTTCAAGCCCAACCTTGACTCAACTGTGAAGACAATCATTCCCAGAGCAGGAGACCAAGGTCAGGCAAGGTCCATGTAGCAGGAAGGGAAGCTGGTGACCCATTATTCGTGACCCGGGCTTGCAGGCAGAATCGCACCCAAGATCAACAACTGTTGTGAACGGTATCCTCTGTTGACACAGAATTTCAGCTAGCCCCTAATATTATCTTTTTATTTCTTTTTGAACAGATAATATGTTTACAAAGCTCAAAGGTTACAGTTCTTCAGAATATTAAAAATAGAATTACCTTATGATCTGCAATTCCATCGTAAAGGTGTATTCCCAAAAGACAAAAGCATAGTCTCAAACAGGTATCTGTGCACCCATGAGCACAGCAACATTATTCATAACAGCCTCAGTGCCCATTGATGAATGAATGGGTTAAAAAAAATGCGGTATAGGCTGAGCATCACTAATTTGAAATCTGAAATCCTCCAAAATCCAAAACTTATTATTATTATTATTATTATTTTGGTACTAAGGATTGAACACAGAGGCACTCAACCACTGAACCATATCTCCATCCCTTTTTTGTATTTTATTTAGTGACAGGGTCTCACTGAGTTGCTTAGGGCCTCACTAAGTTGCTGAGGTTGGCTTTTTTTTTTTTTTTTTAGGTGTAGTTGGACACAATACCTTTATTTTATTTATTTATTTTTATGTGGTGCTGAGGATTGAACCCAGTGGCTCACATGTGGTAGGTGAGCGCTCTGCTGCTGAGGCTGGCTTTGAACTCGAGACCCTCCTGCCTCAGCCTCCCAAGCTGCTGGGATTACAGATGTGTGCCATCACATCCAGCAATCCAAAACTTTTTGATGCCACAAATGAAAAAATTCCACACCATGAAGCATCATTTCTTGCACAAAATTATTTAAAATATTGTATAAAATCACCCTCAAGCTGTGTATATAAGTTGAATACGAAAACATAAATGAATTTCTTATCTAGAATTGGGTCCCATCCACAGGATATCTTATTATGTATATGAAAATCTTTTAAAATAAAAAAATCTGAAATACTTCTGGTTCTAAGCACTTCAGATAAGGGATCAATTCTGTATATGCATACAATTCAACATTTATTATTCATCATTAAAAAAGAGAGAAAACTCTTGGTCAGTGCATGAGATATGCATACATGTATATATCATAATGAACCCCATTGATATGTATAATTAATATGTGTTAATTTAAAAAATTAAAAAGAAAATTCTGACACATGCCATGACATGGATGAAATTTGAAGACCTTATATTAAGTTAAATAAGCCAGTCACAGAAAAGACAAAGAGTGTATGCTCCCACTTATCCACGGTACCTAGTGTAGGCAAATCCTTAGAGACAAAAAGTAGAATGTTAGTCACTAGGGGCTGGGGAATAGGAGGAATACAAGTTATGAATAAATGGGTTTAGAACTTTAAGTTTTGCAAGATGAAAGAGTTCTGGAGATTGGTTGCCCAATAAGATGGATGTGCTTAATATTCCTGAACTATATACACTTAAAATAATTAAGAAGGTAAATTTTAATTTTACTACAATAAAAAAGTAAATAATTCTTAGTCTATACCCAAAGGACTTAAAATCAGCATACTGCAGCAATACAACTACATCAATTTTATAGCAGCTCAACTCACAATAGCCAAGCTATGGAAACAACCTAGATGTCCCTCAACAGATGAATGGATAAAGAAAATGGAATATTACTCAGCCATAAAGTAGAATGAAATTATGGCATTTGCCAGTAAATGGATGGAACTTGAGAATACCATGCTAAGTGAAATAAGCCAAACCCAAAAAAACAAAGGCCAAATATTCTCTTTGATATGTAGATGCTAACTCACAACAAGGGAGGGCAGAGAGAAGAAGAATAGAAAATCCATTGGATTAGACAAAGAGGAATGAAGGGAAGGGGTGGGGAATAGAAGGGACAGTAGAATTAATTGGATATAACTGTCCTAGCCCCATATTTGAATACATGACCAGGGTAACTCCATATCATGTACAACTAGTAGAAAGGGATCCTAAATAAAATAAGTTCTACTCTATGTATGTATACATTCTACTGTCATGTATAACTAAAAAGAACAGATAAAAAAAAATTAAAGTAAATAAAAATTCAAAGGTCTAAAAAGAAAAATCAATAAAAAGTATTCTTCTCATTCCTTCTCCCAGTTCCTTTCCCAAAAAGCAAGCAATATTAAGTCTTTTCTAAAATTTATTTTAAAGGTCAATTTTCTACTTAACCAAAATACTTTTTCTGGGGGCATTTTGTACCTGCACAAACCCATTCTTTTGAAGTTGGAAATTTATTATGTGACTTGATTTGGCTGGTGAAACATCACTTTAGAAGAGATGCTTTGAAAGGCAGGGAATGAGTCACCCTGGCCTTTCATCCTGCCTTTACAATTGTGGAAGCATAAGTTGAAGCCTCCCTCAGCCTGGGTCCCTAAGGGACAAGAAGGTTAAGGCCAAGTCCTTCCCAGACAACCCAGGACAAACAGGTGACACATGTGAAACATAAACCTTTGATGCTTGAGGCCACAGTGAGCTGTGGTTGGTTGTTGCCGGGGTGTAACCATGTCTATCTGACCAGTGCATGAGATGTGGCTGGTATTGTTTTTGGTGGCCCAGATTTTTACCCTCATCCTTTCTTTTGATGACCTATTGTATTAGTTGATATAGTCTAACTAAAAAAATGTAAACTCTCCATTGTAAGGACTCAAATTCATTAGAAGTTTATTTCTCGTTCACGTAACAGTAGAGGGCTGATGAAGGTCAGCAGGTGACTTCCTTTCACACAGACATTCGTTTGGTGACTGTCAACTGGTGGGGTCACTGTCATACTCAATATGAGCTTTCTGAGGTTGTCTCCCTTCCAGCCAACCAGAAGGAAAATGAGGAGCACAGGGAGGAGATTTGATGGGCCAGTCCTGGAAGGGGGTCACCTCCATTTGCTCTCATTCCATTACTGGAGTGTGGTCATCTAACTGTGCCTGTCTCTGAGGGAGGCTGGAAGGTTCTCTAGCTGAGTGTCCTGGAGTAAGAAAAGAACATGGATTGTCGGGGAGCAGTTGGAAGCCTCTACCACACAGACCTCCCCCTTGGCACTCTGCCATGGAGTTGGACACGTGACCCAAACTAGGCCAATCGGAGCTTTTCCCCTGGGTCTTTCCTGTGGATCTGACAGGAGGCTGTTTCTTAGCTTGGGGACCATGAGGTGGGGAGGATGTGAATTAGATCCCAGCAGCCTTCTTCCCTGGAACATGAAGAAAGCATCTCCACCACCAGAGAGAAGGAGGGGAAACATAAAGAACTCCATGCTAAGAGTGCGAGAACTGAAAGAGGCAAGACCGTCCTGGTGACATTTCTTGGGACCTCGCTTCAGTGCTGATGCCAAACCCACCCTCCTCTGTTCCAGTTCTGTGATCCAGTGACTCCTTTAGTGTTTAGGATGAATTATGAGAACAACAATTTGGTTGTTCTGTCTCAAACCTCTCTAGGCCAAAGGTGTGATGTTGAGGGCCACAGCCGAGTGGGGATGAGCATGGCATTTTGCCAGAAGGGAGTGGTTGAGAGGTGATGCCAGTGAGCCATTGAGATGATGATGGTTATGTTAAGCTGTGTATTCAATTGTATATAGACCCCTGCTGTCCGCCTGGGTGGGTGGCACCCCTACTCTGGAGTTCTCGTGGGGATTCCTGGGGAGTCCGCGTTGGAAGTTGCGGTGGAGGGAGTTCCGGTTGGAGTGTGGTGTTCCTGGAAGGGCCACGTGCAGGGGGGCGGGGAGTTGGGGCAATAAAGTAGTTCCTGGTTGAACCTACAAGTGCCTTGTGGAGGCTTGGTTATTTTGTGCCCAGCCAGACTGCGGCAGTGTGAAATGAAGATGTCCGCGGGGCCATACTACCTCTGAGGGCTCCAGGGGAGAAACTTTCTTGCCTCTTCCAGCTTCTGGTAGCTCTCTGTTCCATGGCTTACGGCTGCTGCGTCATTCAGATCTCTGTCTTCATCTTCACCCAAACTTCTTGATGTGTCTGTCTTCATGCATGCAGGTGACAAACATTTAAAGGAGAGCTTCGATGACATGGTCTGAAGGCATAGAACCTAGTAGAAGCAACCTCCTCCCTCCCAACCCTCTTAGGCTTCCTTGTCTCCATTTCTAGCCCTGCTCTCCAACCTTTCAGTCTTTTTTTTTTTCATATACTTTTATTTATTTTTATGTGGTGCTGAGGATCTAACTCAGGGCCTCACACATGCTAGACGAGCGCTCTACCTGAGTCACAACCCCAGCCCCCTTCAGTCTTTTATAGAAACACTTTGTGTTGGACTTATGGACCAACCAAATAATCCAGAGTGACTTCAAGATTCTTCATTTAATTACAACTACAAAGGCTCTTTCCCAAAAAAAGATCCCACTCATAGGTTTTGGGGGTCAGGATTCAGGCATACATTTTGGGAAGCCACCATTCAACTCACACTACAGTATACGCAAGAATTGTTAAGAAAAGCTATAAGAGAAGCACATGGATGCATATATGCTAAAGGTGCCACCGATACAGAGAAAACAGAATAACCATCACCAATTTGTTATTCCCATCCTCTACTCTGTTGATAGCTCACCTGAGAAAAGTCTCAGAGCCACAAGCTAACCAGGGGGCTTTTTTTTTTTCTACAAAAGATCACAAAGTAGGGTCTTATCACCATCTCATTGTTGCTTCTTCCATATAAGTATTGATGTGTTTGATTATAGTTTGCTCTAAATTCCACTACAGTCACTAACAAGGTACACACAGAGACTTAATCTCAAAAACAGCCCTTGTCTATGGGCTTCTTTCTACTTGAATGTGAAATGCCTGCTGAAGGGAAGCAGGAACAATCACCTTGTCTTCCCAAGAAGCCATATCATGTTTGGTTTTTCCATTCCAAAAATAACTTAGAAATTTCTGGAGACAGTCACGGAGCAGCAGTGAAACAAGAGGTGGAATGCAAGACCTTGCATTTCTTGTGCGGCCTCTTGAGCATTCAAATAGTTACATTCCAGCACCACAGGGCAGCCTAAGAGCAGCAGGTGCGTGAGCAGCCTGGGAGGCAGCCTGCCTGCGGCTCCTCCTGGAGGAGGACTCATTGAGTCAGACCCCAGAGAAGTCATGGTGCCCTGCAACCTAACCTCTTGCTACCACTGTAGTCTGGGAGGCTCCCTGGAGGAAATCTGTGGCTGCCCCAGATTGTGCCCAACCTCCCCAAGCCCACCTAGACACCTTTTCCTCCTCACCCCACAGAGTGACACCACCCCAGTGATGTTAGTTTCCCTGGTGGAAACAATGCAAGTGGATTTGTTCTATTCTCTTTCCCACCTTGACAATAGATCATGCATCAATCATATGCCTTCCTGTTTTCCTCCATTGCTCCTTGGGCCCCCTTTCCTTCTCACATAATCAACATTTTTTGGGGGGGTGGGGTACCAGGAATTGAACTCAGGGCCACTCAACCACTCAGCAGCATCCTCAGCCCTATTTTGTATTTTATTTAGAGACAGGGTCTCACTGAGTTACTTAGCACCTCTGGATCCTCCTGCCTCAGCCTCCCAAGCCTCTGTAAATACAGGTGTGCAGCACTGTACCCGGCCCTAATCAACATTTTTATCTCATAATTCCATTTTTCCTACCGCACGGTTATGATTATGTCATTAAAATCTGTCTAATTCTCTCTGTCTTCCATTTGTGAATGATAAATAAATAAATAATAAATAAATAAATAGAATTAAAGGCCCTTTCAGCAAACAATGCTGAAGGAATTGGTAGGTTATCTATGGATAAGAAAAAAAAATTGATCTAAATTGATCTCACATCTTATACAAATATTAATTCAAAGTACATCAAAGGTTTATAAAAATATTGAAATTATAATTTTTAGGAAAAAATATTTGGGATCTAAAGCTAAGCAAACAATTATTAATTTTGACATTAATAGCACATCTATAAAAGGAAAAATAAAAAACCAGAACTCATCAAAATAAAAAACTCTTACTCTCAAAGGGCATTGTTAATAGGATGAAAAGACAACGGACAGACTGGGAAAAGATATATCTGACAGAAAAGTATTATCTAGAATATATGAAAATGCTCAAAACTCAAAATAAAAGACAAACAATCCAATTAGAAAAATCACTGTAGAAAATATACAGATATAAATGCATTAAAAGATGCTCAACTTTATTAGCTGTTGGTGGAATGAAAATCAAAACCATTAACTACCAGAATGTTAACACTAAAAAGTAGTGTCAACACCAAATACAGACAAGGATACAGTTAACCACATCATTTATATATTGCTGATGGAAATGTAAAATGGTGCAGCCATTCCGGGAAATATCTTGAGAGTTTCTAGAAAAACTAAACAGGCAACTACCATATGACTGCAATTGCACTCTTGGGCATTTATCCTACAGAAGTGAAAACATCTTCACAAAAAAAACCTACACACAAATGTTTGTAGCAGCTTAATTTATACCCCCAAAGTGGAAACAATCCAGATTTCCTTCAATGAATGAATAGTTAAACAAACTGAGACACATCGATACCATAGCATATTACTCAGCGATAAAAAGGAAGACACTATTGATAGATGCAACTTGGATGCATCTCCAGGGAACCACACTGAGTTAAAAAAAAAAAAAGTCAATCTCAAAATATTTTGTACTGATTCCATTTATGTACCTTTTTAATTTTTTTTTTTTTCTTTTAGTACCAGGGATTCAAGCCAGGGCCTCCTGCATGCTAAGCACAAACTCGACCACTGAGTTAAGCGCCCAGCCCCCCAGTAACATTTTTAAAATGACAAAATTATAAAAATAAGGGGAAAGACTAGTGGTTGACAGGGATTAGACATGAAGGGAAGATGTGAGATAGATCTTTGTTGCAATTAAACTCTTTTGTATCTTGACTGCTGTGGTGGTCACCTGAATCTACACACTCTGATAAAACTGCATGGAATAAATACACACACACACACACACACACACAAATGCATATAAAATCTAAATAAGGCAGATCATCTGTACCATTGTTAATTTTCTGGTCAGGATACTGTACAACAATTAATGAAAGATGTTACCATTGGGAGAAACTGAGGGAAAAGTAGATGGGATTTCTGGTAACTGCATGTGAATCTCAACCATCTCAAAACATCAAGTTTTTAAAAAGGCAAGCCAAATGACAGTTGGTGTGCATATGATTAAAAAGGAAAGGCTATGAAGCACCTGAGGTCAAGCTGGCCTCATTAGCTGGAAGCAGCATGAGAAGAATGTCCAGAAAAATCTGCCCCGTGGAGTAGAGTAGGGAGTCACCCAATCTGGAAGTCCCTAGATTTATACTTACATATTGCTGACTTGAGACCTGGTCCATGGGGTGGTAATTCTTTTTCCTGTCCTGGCAAGGGGGAATGGAGAAGGGTACTGGGAAAGAGCAGGAGATGCTGCTTCCCACAGAGCCCAGTGGCGGAGGCCGCCTTCTCCTTCCCTGGGTGGGTAGATCTTTCTACCTGACACAGGGTTTCCAGTCCCCATCTCCTCACCCAGCTCCTCCATCTCTGGGGCCCCACATAGCCCATCCATAGATGTCAGCCTGCACTAGAAGGACAGCCTGGACAATTAGCCCCATGTGGTTCTCTCTGCTCTGCATCATGCACCCTAAAAGAAAGCAGGTATCTACCACCGATATGAAATCTGGCGCGTCCCTTAGCCAGGCAAGCACACATACACAGAACCTCAAAGAATGTGCTGTTAGCTATTCCATTCAGGCTCTGCCATATAATCCAACCAAGGCTACAAGGAGGCTTCTCTCTACCTTTCAGCCTTGGGAGGTGCCAGACTAAAGGAACAGGAACAAGAGCAGCAGAGAGAAGGACAGAAAAGAGCAACCGCAACGTGAATCACCAGAAGGTGCTTCAGAGCCAGGGAATGGGTTGGTTGAACAGCGAGTGTCAAGATTCCTTAGGAAATTAAAGCCATGGATCAAAAGTCAACTTTTTTTTCATCAAGCAAGTTAATCAGAGTTATGAACAGTGTAAGTATACTGAGGATTGTGACTATGGACAGATTGTTTTTTAATGTTCCAGAACTTTCATTTTCTCAAAGATTTTTGTTTTGATTTTGATGTGACAGCGAAACTATCTATATGATGGGACCACGCTCAGATCTGAGTTGTGAACAGACCTCTCCTGACCACCAGAAGGATAGAGGGACCGTCCCCATAAACAAGTGCTTCAGGAATGGATGGGAAGGAGACAAACATCACCAGCCACACTCCCTTGAAGGGGCTGGCTGGAACTCAACTCCTTTGTTGGTGGTCTGTGATATGCTCTTTCATTAGACCTGTGGCAGGACAGGCAAAGCTCCCCTCTGAAACTTGAAATAGAAACTCACAACAAATCTAGTTTTGGAGACCTTAATCGGCTTTGTGATTCTAGAATTGGGCAGCAGTACAGAGCAAAAAACGGTTCAGAATGCTCCGTCCTACCAAATGGGCAAGTTGTCTTTCCAGGCTGAGAAAAGGAAGTGACATACAGAAAACCAAAGTGAGGTACAGAGACAGCCCTATTGGCTACAGCTCTCGTCTGTCTTATTTGAATATGTTTGAACAGTTGGTCACTTGTGATGATGACCTGAGACACATTTACCTGTTATCAGAAGAGGTCACAGTTTACCCATCAGGCTAAGTGACAATTCACCATGTACAGAGAAACCTTTGGACCAAACTTAAAAAATAGGTAAGGTGGCTGCTGTCGACCAAACTTACTCAGTTTAACAAGACCCTCACTTCAACCTTGGAATGCACAAAGACAAGTTAATGCTTCTTGGCTATTCTCTTTGGGTTGGGCTATTTATGATCAGAGTCTAAGGTGTTTCACCCTAGTTGTGCCTGGAATCCAGAGAACCTTGTGCTTCCCGATGTTCCTGGTAATGATTGGTGTGTGGTCAGTGTCACCCCACAGAGCCCACATGGGGGTCACAGGATCAGGCTCATCATAACAGAAAATATGCCAGGCAGAAAAAGATACCCCCGGGTTGAGGTTTTTTTAAATGACTGATGACCTGTAAAACACTGATTAAACCAAATTAGAAAATAGAAAAACTGCATTCTGAATTTCGCATGAAAACATTTTTGTTTAAATCAACGAAGGTGGCAGGAGAAAAAAAAAATTGCTTGTGTTTCATTCTCAGAAACTTATCTATATTAGTTCCAGATCTGAATGCTTTTCTCTTATCACTTCCACTACTGGGAAGATAGCAAAGCAATTTAGGGCCTGGTAGAGGAAGTACATTTGACCTTGGGGTAATTTTTTTTTTTTTTTTTGCCAAGAGATATGGAGGCCTCCCTGCCTTGCTATCTAGTCAACAGTAACATCAAGATGTAAGAGCATCCAGTCTCAGGACAACCAAAGGGACAAGACTTTGGGTCACCCTGTGGGCTGAGCCTGGGCCAACACAGTGTGCGAGAAAGTGAACTGGGTCACAAAATTCTGAACTGAAGTCTAAGCAAGGAGTAGGCAGCTTCACAGACCAGTCCCTGAGGCAAAATCGGATGGGTCTCAGCTGTCGAATTAAGGTATTGAGATAGGAAATAACAGTCAGGGACTGGGACACTATTTGCAGCCCACTTGGGGTGCCTAAAACACAGTCCTTGAACTATGCCTAGTCATCTAAGAGCCACATACCTATACTGCACCCCCAGCCATTTCTGGAAATCCAAAACACCTTTAATCTCCTGGTTACTCTTTTCCCACACTGAGTCGCACATTCAGAGAGAGCCAGTTGTGGATCCTGGAAACTGCCCATTGTCTTCAGGTAGGAGTGATATTGAGGGCTCTGACCCTTCTATTCGCAAAGGCCATCTGAGAGCGATGGAATGGAAGTTCCCGGAGTTCTGCTTCTCCTGAAGAGCTGGTTTATTTTTGTCTTAATGATCACTGTGGATGGTGTTACCCAATTTGTTCTGATTACCAAGAAGCTCAGTGTCCACCCTGAAGCCACCAGAGCAAGGGATCCTACCATGTGCATTGTGAATACCCACGTCCCCCTGGGTGACTTCTGATTTCCCCACATCAGGATTTCTTCGCTGGGACAACATCTTTTTCAAAGTTCTGGGTTACTCTCCTCATCTCTGCCACCTTAAATAGTCTTTGTGGTGAGGGGGGTGCGTGCTAGAGAAAAAATAAACAACTGAGCGAACAAGTCAAATGAGCAGTTGGCATAAACAATGTGTTTTAAAATACTTTCATCCAACTTTTTGTTATCTTGCTTTGCCTGTCTTTAAATGGCTATGTTTACAAACTAACATCTGCTGTGTTGAGTGAAGAATGTGTTTTTAAATGACCCCTGATATTTTTAACTTCTGATGGATTTATTACCACTAGTGAACTTCTTCCAAATGATGCACTTTTAAGAGCTTCTACTGAGCCCGGCAAGAGCATTCTGGGAGCATTTCCCAAGACCGAACAGACTTCTAGGTAGTTCTGGGGACACCGGCAACCGGCAACCGGGCAGATGAAAGTCACACAGTGGAGAGGCAGAAGCCAGAGGTCTGAGGAATGGGTGCCGTGTCTGTCCCTCCTCACTGTCTCCTTCCCCTGGTCATAGGAATGGCCTCCTCCTCCTCTGGACCTCAGTCTTCTCAGAGAAACAAGAACAGGGGCTCGGGAACTCAGTGGTTGGGTCTGGGGAGGAGAGGAAGGCAGGAGGAGTTCTGAACTCTCCTTGAGACAGCTGGGAGTGTGGGGAGAGGGCAGGGAAGGGCAGTCCTTCCTGCTCCTCCAGCTCTGTCTGAGGCTGGCTCCTCGGCCTCACTCCTGCCTCTGGAGCATGGGAAGGTCCAAGGTGAGGGCAGGACAGGAAAGCAGAGAGCCTGTTGGACCAACAGTGAGTACATGAGAGGATGCAGGTGAAGGGCACCACATTTTTTAAAGATCAGGCAATATCTATCCCTTTCATGCATTAGTCTACTTTTTCTTTCTTACTTCTCTCTCTTGCTTGTGTCATTTTTAAAGCCAGATATCTTTTTAAATTGTTTTATGAGGGAGAATACACATAACACAAAACTTACCATTTTAGTTGTGCAGCTCAGTGGTTTTAAACGTGACCACAGTGTTGTGCATACATCCTTCTTCCAAACCTTTATCATCTCGCAAAGCTCAATTCTTTACCCACTAAACAGCTCTCCATTCCCTACCATTCCCAGCCCTTGCCAATCACCGTTCTGCTTTCTTTCCTTTTTTAAAATTTCTTGTTGTTGTTACTGTAGTTTTGTATTATTTGGTCAGGGATTGAACCCAGAGGTACTTTGCCACTGTACCACTAAACTACATCCCCAACCCTTTTTTTTTAATTTTTTATTTTGAGACAGTATCTCACTAAGTTGCTGAGGCTGGCCTTGAACTTGTGATCCTCCTGCGTCAGCCTCCAAGTTGTTAGGATTTCAGGTGTGCACCACCACACCTGGGACTGTTCTGTTTTTTTGGGTTTTTTTCTCTATGAATTTGACTACTCCGGGTGCCTCATGTAAGTGGAATCACAAAGTATTTGTCCTTTTGCGACTGGCTTATTTCACTTAGCTTAGTGTCTTCAAAGTTCATCTATGTTGTAGTTCATGCCAGAATTCCCTTCCCTTTGGGGGTTAATATTCCATTGTATGTACATGACACATTTTGTTTGTCTGTTCATCTGTTGATGGACATTTGGTTGTTCCCATCTTTGGGCTACTGTGAATAATGCTGCTTATGACAATGGTATATAAATATCTGTTTGAAGTCTCGCTTTCAATTTGTTGGCATATACTGTGGAATTGCCAGAATACAGACACATATTTTTATGGTGTTTTTATTAATGAAAATTTCTTACATCCACAAAAAGTAGAGAGGCCCCATGTACCTGATACTGACCATGGCCAATCTTGTTATATCCATTTTTACTTCATCTATCAGTGAAGTACCTTAAAACCCACTATAAACACCATATGACTTCATCCATATGAATTCCAGGATCTACTTCTAGAAAAAAATAATCTAGATATTTCTTAGGGAGTAATGTACATTGTGAGTATCCAATTATCAAACACCAATATAAATCAATATTCATTGAATGACCAATAATTATTGTTTGGAATTTTATTCAAAGTGTCAACTTTTCAAAGAACTGATTTAAGAGATGATTCAACAAGGAACCCTCATGTGCCCTCATCTGATTTCAATGGCCACTGATAACAAAATGATACTCTCTTTAAAAATGGAGCCCTCAGAATTGAAAGCGGAAGTGTTTGCCTGCAATCCCAGCAACTCAGAAGGCTAAGGCAGGAGGATTACAAGTTGGAGGCCAGCCTCTCTCTGCAATGTAGAAAGGCCTTAAGCCACTCAGTGTCACCCTGTCTCAAAATTAAAGTTAGTGCTTGGAGTATATAGCTCAGTGATTAAGTGCCCCTGGACTCAATCCCCAGTAAATAATAATAACAGAGCCCGTAGATTGCTCAAATGAAATTCTGACACTTTGTTCCTCTGGAGGAGAACACAGGAAGTAGAAAGGAAGCAAGGACAGGGAGAAATCTTTCAGTTCTGGAAAGGTGTGTTACTCATCACCCAAAGCACACGTTTTCAAATGACTGACTCCTTGCCGTAAATGCTCATAACGATCCGTCTGAGTTTGCAGCCGCGGATGTGATTTGCGGTTTCTCTGTGCTCCTTGTCTTTCCTCTCTGGCCTGAGTGACTTTCAGCTTTCCCAGCCCAGATGGTTATTCTCAGAAAGAACAAGCTGACCTTACCATAAAGGCAGTGGCTCAGGCATGATTTCTTCTTTTATCAGAAGCACAGAAAATGTAGAAGCAGGAATAGACGTGGTACAAATGTCCCTCTTTTTATTTAATAAGGAATTGGGATGGTTTTAGAAACAGATGCATTTCCCTATTGTTTTTGCAAATGATTTCATCATCTTGGCTCAAAACAAATCACCACCAAAATTTAAAGGTTTAAAACAACTATGAATATAAAGCTCAAAAAAAAAAAATCAAGGTGAAAGAGCTTTCCCTATCTGATATCAGACTGTATCATCTGTCATTGACTCTAAGCTTTTTTATTGTCTTTGAGCCAGGCTGTGTCTAACAATCCATGACAGTGTGTACCTTGCTCTTGCAGCAGCTGTGCATATTTGTTGCTGCCTCTACAAAACTGGCCTTGGGGGCTGGGGATATAGCTCAGTTGGTAGAGTGCTTGCCTTGCTTGCACAAGGGCCTAGGTTAAGTTCCCAGCACCACGAAAAAATAACACCTGACCTTGGCTCTTGGCTGTGGATGTCCACACTATGACCACTGCACCTGAGTTTGTGCATTGTTGTAAGCCTGTGCTGAGTGATCTGCCAAAAGATGGCACTATTTAAAAAAAAAAAAAAGACATGTACAAAAGAGAGAAAGAGAGAGAGAGATTGTACTATAATTGACATGGGAATGAGAAGTTAATGTCTCTCTAGAAAGGTGTTGAAAACAGATTGCTTGGGTAGAGAATTGATATTAGTGAAATGAATTTTTATTTTTGGAGAAATGGCCTGGATCAGATGTGTGTTTTGTGAAAAGCAGAGCTGTGCTTTGTGAAACCTAAGAAATGGTGAGATGACACTGTTAGGTTTTGTAACTGAGATGCATGCCCAAGAATTGCTCATATACCCAGAAACTTCTCAAAAAGCCAGGTGTGGTGACACACACCTATAATCCCAGCAGCTTGGGAGGCTAAGACAGGAGGATGGTGAGGTGCTAAGCAACTCAGTGAGACCCTATCTCTAAACAAAAATACAAAATAGAGATGGGGATGTGGCTCAGTGGTTAAGTGCCCCTGAGTTCAATCCCCAGTACCCCCTCCAAGAAAGAAACTTCTCAAAATGGGTGTCAGAAGCTAACCCCTTAACCCCTGCAAAAATAAAATAATAATAATCAATAGTTAAGTACTCCTTTACAAAATTTTATTTCTCCAATTCACCTGATGGCTGCAAGTAACAGGAAAAAAAAAAACACATTAGCCCAACAAGCTATATGTTTATTCCTCTGAGACATAAAAGAATTCTAGAGGAAACCTATACTAGATTCCTGGATACCTTCAAAAAGTTATCATGGATATAGGTATGTTTTATCTTGCCAACCAACCTCTGAACATGACTCCTACCTCATGGTATAATACAGCTGCTTCAGATCCAGACATCATGTCCATATTCCAGCTACCTTACTGGAAAAAGATAAGAAGGACCAAAGGGTAGGTGCCAAATTCTTAAAGGACCAAAGGGTAAGTGCCAGTCAAATTTCGCAGAAGTTGCCATACAACCTCTACTCTATTTCATTGATGTACATATTCACAGAGATGCTCCTAGTTACAAAGAATGCTAGTAAATGTCATCTGTATTTAGGAGTCATATACTCAACTAAAAATCAGAGGTCCCATAATCAGAGAAAAAGCAAATAAATGGATTTGGAAAACTGGCAGTCTTAACCACATCAAATTTATTGGTATGAAACTACCTATAGCATTCTCTTTTTAAAATCTCAATTGCATAAATAATTATTTTCACTGCTTTGGTCCCAGTATTTGTGTGTCCTCTATTTTTTTTTCTTGATCAATCAGGCTAATAATTAGTTTCATGGTTTTTGCCAAACTACTACCTTATCGATATTTTCTATTGATTCGTTTTCTAATTTTTAAATTTCTTTTTTTCCCTTTATTATTTGCTTCCTTCAAGTTACTCTGATGTTCTTTTTCTAATTCCTTAGATTCTATATGTAATCTAAGAATACATACAAAACTATATGTAAGATTCTTCTTAGATTCCATATGTAGCTCATTTACTTTTTTATTGTAGTAAAATTAAAATTTACCTTCTTAATTATTTTAAGTGTATATAGTTCAGGAATATTAAGCACATCCATCNAAATTTAGCAAGGCCCCATGTAAAAAAAGGAGGAGGAGGAGGAGGAGGAGGAGGAGGAGGAGGAGGAGGAGAAGAAAAGAAATACATTTTACTATTATGATACCATGAAATAATGGAAGATTATATGTTTGGTCTCTGCCCCTGATTCCTGCCACTGAGTTCCCAATCCCTTGGCACTCCCTGGGTGACAGGAGCATCTTTTGTTCTAATGAAGTGACTCTTGTGGAGCTCCTGATGGGAGCTGGTCACCAGAAGGACAAGCCAGGACTAGAGGCTTGGAGCTTTCTGCCTCTCTCCTCATCCTCCAAGGAGGGGAGGGAGAATGAAGGCTGAGTTAACGTGCAACCATGCCCATGTCACCAGGCCTTCCTAAGGATCCTGAATGGTACTGGAGGAACCTCCAGATTGTGGAACACACGGAGATTCCCAGAGGGTGGCACACCTGAGAAGGCATTGAGGCTCCTCCCATATGACTACTCACCTGCATCCTGTGTATTATCCTTTATAATAAGTGAGTAAACATAAGTGGTATTTCTCTGAGATCTGAAAGCTGCTCTAATTAATTAACTGAACCTAATACGGTGGTGGGGGGGGGGCATGTCATGGTAACCCTCATGTTTAGCTAGTTGGTCAGAGTCTGGGACTTGGCATATGAAGTGGAAGCAATCTTGTAGCACTGAATGGGAACTGAATTGCAGGACACGCATTGGTATCCAATAGAGAACTGATTGTTAGGGAAGAGAAATCACCGCATGTTTTGGTGAGCAGCAGTGAAGCATTCTGTACTGTGTGTTATATTAACAGTAGGAATAGGAAAAACAGTTTGATTTTTCCTCTCAAACAATTCCATATGCTGCTTTCAAGGAAATAAGGTTATAGATACTGCTTTCATAGTCATTTAATTCTAAATATTATGGAATTTCCAATGATTGCCTCTTAAACTCATACATTTTCAAGAGATTATTTTTAAAGCTTGTAATAATACATATGTGGTTTAAAAATATATATTCCTAATTAATTTCAGCATGATTAGTAAAATGTTGCCTGATCTTAAATCTCGGTTCTTAGAAATGTGTGGAGACTTCTTTGAAAATATAATTGAGGCAATCTTTTGTAAATATCCTGTTATCTCAAAAGAATGTCTAAATCAAGTTCACTTATTAAATTTAATTGCTCAATCTTGTAAAATTTTAACCTTTTTTGCTTTTTTGTTTGTTTGTTTGTTTAAATATATCTCTATTAGACATATGTCAGCCAGGGGGCTGGGGCTGTAACTCAGTGGCAGGGTGCCTGCCCAGCACATGTGAAGCACTGGGTTCGATCCTTAGCATCACATAAAAATAAGTAAATGAATAAACAAATAATAATTTTTTTAAAAAGAAATAAATATGTGAGCTAGGTGCGGTGGCTCACACCTATAATCCTAGTGACTCCTGAAGCTAAGGCAGGAGGATCACAAGTTTGAGGCTAATCGCAGCAATTTAGTGATGAATTGAGCAATTTATCGAGACCCTATCTCAAAATAGAAAGTGCTGGGGATGTGACTTAGTGGTTAAGACCCTCTGGGTTCAATCCCCAGTACAAGGGGGTGGGGAAGAAATATGTCAGTCTTGGCCTGTCTCCGGAGCACACATCTGTAATTCCACTGACTCAGAGGCTGAGCCAGGAAGATTGCAAATTTAAGGTCAGTCTGGGCAACTTAGTGAGAACTCATCTCAATAAAAGGAAGGGCTGGGGATGTTGTGGCTAAGGATATGTTAAGTATCCCTATGTTCAATCCGTGGTACCTAAGGGAAAAAAAGAAAGTGAAAAGACAACCTACAGAATGAGAGAAATATTTTTCAAATCACATATCTTTTTTCTTAAACTTTTTTGTAGTTGTAGATGGACAGAATGCCTTTATTTTAATTGTTTATTTATTTATTGTTTATGTGGTGCTTAGAATCGAACCCAGTGCCTCACGCATGCTAGGCAAGCACTCTACCACTGAACTATAGCCCCAGCCCCTCAAATCACATATCTTATGAAGGACTTCTATCTAGAATATATGAGAACTCTTACAACTCAATAATAAAAAGACAACCTAATTTTTAAAAGGGAAAAAGATCTGAATATTCATTTCTCCAAAGAGACACAAGTAGTCAACAAGCTCATGAAGATACTCAGCATCATTGTCACCAGGAAATGCAAATCAAAAACACAATGAGATGCCACCTCATACCTACTGGATGAGTATAATTTTTAAAAAGACAGATAATAAATAATAATAAGAAATAGTAAGACTGTGACTAACTTGGAACCTTCATGCATTGCTGGTAAGGATGTAAAATAGTGAAGCCACTTTGGAAAACAGTCTGGCAGTTCCTCAAATGAGTAAATACACAGAGAATTGGCCCATTACTTCTACTCATACATACATATTCAAAAGAAGTGAAACATACGTCCTCACAAAGAGTTAGCAGTGTCATTTATAATAGACAAAATATGGAACACCCCAAATGTCCACCAACTGATGAATGGGCTTTTAAAAAGTGATGTATCCATTCAGTGGAATATAATTCAGCCATAAAAAGAAATGAAAAACACTTTATTTTTATTATTTATTACATTTATTTATTTACTTACTTTATTGCAGTGCTGGGGATAGAACCCAGGGCCTCCTGGACACTGAATAGTCACTTAACCATTGAGCTACTTCAGTCCCCTGAAATATTGTGCAGGAACTGTGTGCTATGTTAACTACAACTCAATAGAGCTCTTTGAAAATCAACAGAGGCATTTTAACCATACACTAAGATGTAGATGTTCAATGCAAATGAAACTGTGAGGCTCGTATTAACACAGACAAACTTTATATATTATGTGATTAATTAAATATCATATTAAGTATTATATAATGAAAGAAGCCCACCAAGAAAGAACGCATGTTGTCTGGTTCTACTTACATGAAGTTTCTAAAAAAGGTAAAGCTGTAGAAACAATGAGCAGATCCGTGTTTTCTGTGGCTAAGAATGCCAGCAGGGATCACTGCACACAGCCACGAGGGAAATTTTGTGGTGCTGAGAGCTCTAAAACCAGGCTGTGGGACGACTGTACAGCTACTACTGGACTGAGGGTGAGTTGTATGATGTATAAATTATACATCAATAAAATCATTTAAGGAAGAAATAAAATGTTTTCTGATTTTTATGGTCAATAGCTATTATATCTACTGACATGTTCTTTCCAAGTCTGGGCTAATCATTTTATTTTGTTTGCATTTTTAGATTTACTTTACTTCCAGCTAGACACATCTTTTAATAATTCTTTTGGTGAAAGTCTGAGAGTATTAAACTTAGTTTTTGCATGTCTAAATGATCTTCATGTTGCTTTTACTTTTTTTGTTGGTTTGTTTGTTGAACAAAATATAAAAATTGTGAATTATTATGTAAAACATTTTGTCTTACCCCAACTCTTCAGGATCAAACTTGTAGATGTTCACTTCCAGAACAAAGCCCTACAAACTTGTAAGTTCAATATTGTTTTCATTTTGCATTTTGTTCCTTTTCTTTTCTGCCTTCAGCATATCTTTGCTCTTCCATGGGCTTCCTTAATGGGGCTCATTCTCAAATATGAATGGGTGCCAGGGTCACCAGATGTCAGAGGAAAGCCTCTAGCAAACAAGAGAGATCATGAAGCAAAAGGAAACAAGGAACTCAAAGGAAACAGAGACAATAAAGGAAACAGGAAATGTATAGCAAAACTAAACACTACTATCAATGTTGTCAGTGAGACACTAAACAACAGTACATCCATTAAATTTGAATAAGATTTTTTTAATTGAATAGTCAAAGAACAAGAATGAGATGTTGGGGGCTGGGGTTGTGGCTCAGTGGTAGAGCACGTGCCTAGCATGTATGAGGCACTGGGCTCAATTCTCAGCACCATATAAAAATAAATAAATAAAATATAGGTATTATGTCTATCTACAACTTAAAAAAAAAGAATGATATGTTTGAAATTAAATATGTAATAGTAGTAATAAAATTTTTTAAATATTTATTTTTTAGGGTTTTTTTAGGTGGACACAATATCTTTATTTTTTATCTTTATGTGGTGCTGAGGATCGAACCCAGCACCCTACACATGCCAGGCGAGCGGGCTACCGCATGAGCCACATCCCCAGCCCAGTAATAAAAATTTAATAGAAAATTTAGAAGATAACACTGAAAATATATCACAGAAAAAACTCAATGATGAAAGAGATAGAGAATAAGAAGGTATTAGAAAGATTAAAGAAAAAATTAGAAGATCAAATATTTTATATAAGCAGGAAGTAAGAAGGAAAAAAATGGAGAAAAAAGAAGGAAGAAAGTTGGCAAAGAATCTTTTTTTTTTAATTCTTAAGAGTTGAAGACAGATCGAAAGACCCACTGCCTGCCTAAGGGGAATGAACAAAAAAATTCCTCTCCAACACAGATCTCTGGGAAATGTTAAAATATGGGGCATAAAGAAAGTGTCAAAGAGCATCCCAGAATCCCAAATAAATAACTCAAGTGCTGTAGCGTGCGTGCATACACACACACACACACACACACACACACATAGGAATCAGAATGGCACACGTCTCCTAAGTGCCCTTGAGCACTGACTTTTCAACTTTATTCTAAGTTCAGCTACACTAAAAATGAAGTGTAAGGACAGAATATGATTATTCTGAGATCTGCAAAGTCTTTTAAAATGCATCTGCTTTGCATTCTTTTTCAGGAAGCTACTAGAAGATGGTATTCTCACAAAAGTAATTAAAAAATGGACAAATCACTAAGAATGAAAGACATGGGAGAATTAACAGGAGAGAGCAGAAAAAGGTAATCCAGGCGACACCCGCACCAGGCTAGGAAGCAGGCAGTCCAGGAACAGTAAAGGACTATGGGAGAGAGGTGGGGGAGCAAGACGGAGGGTGTTTGACTATGTGGGGCAGCAACAGATAGGCCCATAAGAGAATTAGGAAAACAGAGAACAAGTGAAATAAAAATGAAGTAAGAATTAACTATAGGGAGGAAATGAGTTATTAAAGTCAAAGGATAAACAATGTGAATGCTTCTTAAGTCAACAATAAAAATCACGTGTTCATAATGTAAACACGTGTTTAACTCAAAACTGTAATAAAGTTTTGACAAAATTATTAGTTACCTACCAAACATACATTCTACCTATCTTTTATAGTACTTGAATCCCAATTTTATTTAGGTAGACTGTACCATGTTCAAAATTCATGTTTCAGTTAAATAGAGCAAATGCTACCCAAAAAATGTAAGTATGTTGTATAGGATTAATGAGAAGGCTCCACATAAAGGCTAATTTTGCTGGAAGATGAGCTGCCTGTTCCCTTCCCTCCTGTTCCAGATGATAAGATCATTCACAAATATTCACTGGTCCTCCATAAGAGAAAATTATCATTCCCTATCCTATTGACTCATTGGCCATGTGACTCATTTTATATAATAAAATATAAGTAGAAATGACACAATGTCATTTCTAGACGAAATGACTGGATCAATTCAGACGAAGCATCAAGAGGTAGTGTGTGATTTACTTTACGTGTTTTGTGTATCTGCCCTGTGTCTGTCCACAATGCCCCAGACAGAAATTACACAATCAACCTGGGTTGTCAAGAAAGGTCAAAGAAAGAGAGCAGCAGCCAATAATGGGTATGTTATATGAGAGAGGAGAAAAGTAACTCTTGTTGTTAGCTAGAAATTGGGGGCTGTTCATTACTGCAGCACAAGCTAGTTTATCCTAGCTAATTCAGCACTTTTCTTCTTACTCCTTCAAGATGGAAGTCAGAGCCAAGAAGGATGAGAAAGCATCCTTTCAGATGCCTGAAGATCCACCATATCAGCCTACTTCCCAACTTCTTTTACATAAGAGAGAAGAAAAATTCTATTTAAAACAGTTATTTTGAGTTCTGCTATATGCAACAGAACCTTATCTTCACTGATAAAATAACTGCTGAGGAGATGGTAGGAGGGAATTTATATAGGAATGAGATTAAGAGAGATACATCCTCTGTAACAGTAAGTCATCAGATAGATAGTATCAAAAATAGTAGCATTGGCATACTACTTAGAATTTGGTGGTGAGGAGGGTATAAAAATCAGAAAAAAAAACAGCTAAATGAGTTTGAAAGAAATTGGGTCAGAACAGAACTGAGGAATAGCAACAGGTAAAGCAAGGGCTGCCTCATTTTCTTTTAGGTGGTTTATAAAATATTTTTTAACTAAAGAAATGTATTACTTTGACAACAATTGAAATTAAATTATTGGACTGAGGGTGCAGCTCAGTGATACAGAACTTGCCTAGAATGTACAAGGCCCTGGATCAAATTCCCAGAACCATAAAAGGAATAAAAAATAAATAAAAAATTAAAAAAAAATAAGAAGGAAAGAAAGATTGAAATTAAGCTCTTTAAAGGAATGGGGAACCAAACACAAAACGTTTTCTTTAGGAATGTACCTCCAGGAATCTCAGCATTCAACATCTCAGTGAGAAAGTCTGAGCCTGATGTAGTTATCTTGGGGTCAATCCTGATCACTTCTCCCCATGCTGTTTCGAGACAGAGGGACACACAGAATGACTATTCACTACTTAAGAAGGACCCACTTCCTGTTCTCAGAAGCTCAATGTCTCAAACCTGGAAGACTACCCCAACTTGGCTCTGCCTCACTACAATACAATACAGTATATACAGTAGCCCCAATATTGGTGCAAGTATGAGAAACAAATACCTCAGGGATTGTCCTTCCCTTGTGGAAGTTCCCAGCCTTTCTCCTCGTTCATTCTATTGAGCCCTAAAAAGTCAAAAGGGAAGAAAATGAGTTGATGTATCTTTTCCTGTTATGAATCCAATACCTACTTATTCAACATCCTCTAGATGAAGTTAAAATGGAGGAGAAAGGAGAGGCAGCAGTTTTTTCTCTCAAGAGCTTAGGACCTAGACAAGGACAAAGGCCATCCAAGGGGCAGGAGGCAGGGGCATTTTTGACAATGTGGTCAATTGTTTGTCAGGGAGAGAGGCACAAGCCACTGTGGGACCCTTGGAAGATTTCCAGGAGTAGGTGACATTTAAGGACACAGTTAAATGGAGGAGAACAGCACGATCAAAGTAGTGAACAGAACTAGTGAACTCTTGAGGAGAAATAGTTCTATCAAAACAAGAAGGTATCTGAGGGCTTCTACACGTCATTGAGGTTGAGCAATGAGAGAGAGAAGTTGCTTTTGGCTGGCTTACAAAGTGGTCTGAACCCCTTCCCTGGAGTGTTCTAAGCCAGAGACTTCCCCTCCCCTTTCAGGTTTCCCTTCCAAAGCCCTGGAATCTTCCATTTCACCATTGCCTATAGATGTTACCTGCAATATCAGGAAGAGATTCTGTCTGGGTTTGGGCATGAAAGAGTGAGTGTGAGCAAGATGTCTGATCCAGGCCTGGGTTTTCAGAAGAGAAGCAGTCCTCCCTAGCCTATCACTCTGATCTATTTACAGGCCTCGAATGGTAAGTTTCCTTTGGACTCTTCATTGTAGAAGTTGCAATGAGAGGGAGGGAACCAGAGCTCAGCTTCACTCTTCTCTCCTTTGCTTATATCCTCCCCTCACCCTGCTTGCATCTGGCACTTTCTCCCTTTTGTTAGCATCCCCCCATCAGACTCTGGTGGACTGTCAGGGATATGGGGTCAGGAAGACACAATCTTACCCCTACCCAGCATCCGGTGTTCAATAATCACTCAATAAATATATGTGAGTCCATGCAGTCAATAATGTTTCCTCTCAGTTCGGGTTGAATTTCAAATGGAGTTATCTTCAACTTTCAGGCCCCTTCCTGAGGAAACAGGATAAAAATTGGGTCAAAAGCACATTCAAGCCTCAAGAGTACTCTTCATACAGTTTCTGAGTGGTTTGTAATTTTCGTGATACCTTTGGAATGTCAATATGTGACAGCACAAGCCCTCATGTAGGATTAGGAATGTGACCCTACCAGTCAAGCCAGGGACACAAACTTTATTCTCAGATCCATGCCAACAGCCAGCCTGCCTTGTGGTCCTTCCAACCCCACTCACAGGCTGCTAGAACAGGATATGTGTGGCTCTTGAAACATATTTTTGATGGAGGCTGACTTGGTCCTGGACTTTACAAGGCTCTGCACATCATATTTGCCAGAAGATTCACTACTTAAACTTAAGGACTCTGAGTCAGGCATGGTGGTGCACACCTGTAGTCCTAGTACTCAAGATGCTGAGGCAGGAGAGAGACAGTCTTGAAAATCAGGATCAGGTCTCATTCCCCTGGTGTTGAAGATTGAATACCCAAGAAACACCAAGACAAGAGCAAAAAGTTGTATTTAAAGGATAGAATAGAGAAAAAGAGACTCCTCCGGAGAGGAGGGGGTCCAAAGCTGGTGCCCAAGAGAGTAGGGTTGTCTTGCCCCTTTTATAGATTTCAGATTTCTTTCTTCTCATGTCCTCTCCTCCTCTTCTGTTATCTGACCAAAAGCCAGGAAAGTAGCTGCCCAGAAAGGCAGAAAGGGAGCCACCCAGGGGGCACTCATTAACAATCCTTGTTGAGAGGAACAATTCCCTGGAGACAGGTGACCTTGGTAACAGGTGAGGAAGGGAAAGTGCTCTGGAGGTATCAGTATTTTATTTCCTTTGAATCAGTCTCCATCTTCCTGACCCAGTCATCCATTATCTACACTGACTGTCCTTTTGCCTCGGTCTCAGGAGGATCACTTATACCCAAGAGTTAGAGGCCAGACTGGGCAACATAGTGAGATCCCTTTTCAAACAAAGAAATGAAATAAATGTCAGGCATGGTGGCACATGCCTGCAATCCCAGTGACTCAGGAGGCAAGAGGATCACAAGTTCAAGGCCAACTTAGGCAACTTATAGAACTCCTATCACAAAACACAAAGAAAAGGCTGAGAATGTAGCTCAGTAGTAGAGTGCCACCGGATTCAATCCCTAGTATCAAAATAAAATAATATAGGGCTGGGGTTGTGGCTCAGTGGTAGAGTGCTTGCTAGCACGTGTGAGGCCCTGGTTCTATCCTTAGCACCACATATAAAAAGAAATAAAAAACAAATAAAGGTATTGTGTCCAGCTACAACTAAAAATTTTTTTAATTAAAAAATATAATATAATAAGTAAACTTAAGGACCTTGTCATGGGGCAGAGATTTTCAGTCTACTAGTTGACTATTTTTACCTAGAATCCTTCCTGTGACCTTTCTTTCTCCTGGACTTTCTCTCAAGGATCTTGCAGAGAACAAACCCAGGCATCTATCCTTGCCAGCCATTGCTCTTTTTTTTTTTTTTTTTGTACCAGGGATTGACCCAGAGGCACTTTACCACTAAGCCACATCCCCAGCCCTTTTTTATATTTTATTTACAGACAGGGTGGCTTTGAATTCGAAATACTCCTGCCTCAGCCTCCCAAGCCACTGGGATTACAGGAGAGCACCACTGCGCCCAGCTTGCCATTGCTCCCTTCTAACACAATCATCTTTTCTTTATTTCAAAGAGTATTAGCCATATTCTTGGGAGTACTAGTGCATATTCCCCTAGGAACCTATATGCAAATGTGGCTGACCATATTTTCCAAGAATGGTGACTGCAATGTTTCCTGTCCTACAATCTTCTAGAACCTTCCCTCACTCCATCAAGAGGCAGATCCCATTTACTCTCCCCTTGAACATGGATGGGTCTCGATGACTGCTTCAATCAATAGAAGTTTATGGAAATAATGGTGCATGACTTGTGAGACCAGGTCAAAGGAGATGTTTCCTTCCGGCTCCCTCTCTTGGAATGCTCCATTCTGTGAAGGAGCCCAAAGCAACTTTCACAGAGAAATCACATGAAAAAATCCACATGGAGAACAGAGACCCTAATCAAAATCCAGCATTAACCACTAGAAATGGGAGTCAACTACATAATGATACTAGCCCCCAGCCTTAGAGTCTTTCAGTTGAGGCCCTAGACATCATGGTGTAACAGGACAAGCTGTCCCTGCTGCATTGGGTCCAAGCTCCAACCCATAGAATCCATGAGCATAATGAATGGCCGTTTTTATCACTCAGTTTGGAGATAATTTGCTAAACAGCCATAGTAACTAGAGCAGTGAACCAAGCATACAATGTTCATGAACCTTCCAAAATCTCTTTAGTACTTCAGCATCTGTGGACTTGCTGTGACACTGTAGCCACATGTGAATGCTGTAGGGTAAAATGAGGGTGGTTTTGCTGCCATAACCCTCTCAGCCATGAGAGATATAAAGACAGAAAATACTCAGAGGCATGTAGAAGCATAAGAAAAACTGGGAAATGACTGTATACCTTGGATAAAATAAAACTGGCCCAATACTGACCATTTCTAACCCTGATGATAAACTTGCTAGAACTCTGTTCTTGGCATTGGTAATTTTTAGTCCTTTCCTCCTCCCCTTTTGTGGAGCTGCAGATTGAACCCAGAGCTCTAGGCAAGCACTCTACCATTGAGCTATATACCTAATCCTTTTTATTTTGAGACAGGGCTAAATTACCCAGGCTGGCCTCAAACTTGCAATTCTCTTGCCCCAGCCTCCACAGTAGTGGGGGTTACACACTTGGCTCCTCTCCCCTTTTTCTAAAGAAACGAGAACAAGTACATGAGGAATGGGGGTCTGAATCAGCCTACACCCGTGGGCCGTATCACCTCCAGTTTTATGGCTTTCTTTAAGTCACATAAGCATCCAATTCATAGATATTCAATTCATAGGTAGTACTCCAATTCATCAACATCCAGTCCTTATTGCTTAATTTGCTAAAAATAAAATTTGCTGAAATTGATGAGCCAAATACCCCATCGTAGTGGCACCATCAGCAACACCCCTCCCAATAATCCCAAATCATCACAATCTCTATGAACATGACTATGGTCATAATCTTTCATACAACCAAATGGCACATATACTCCTACGAAAGTGTTACTACAAACAACTTCAGAATGCCCTGTAGTTCTTGTCTATTTGTGGCCATTTCACCCTGGGTACACTGAGGCAGAGGTCAAGAGAAGGATCTATGCCAGAAGTAGTTTATGTGGAAGGTGATCCCAGGGAGCCAGAGTGAAGGAGGAAGGAGAATGAGACCCAGAAGAGGGAAGAACCAATATTAGGGTGCATTTTCTATGTTGCTATTCTGGGTCTTAGAGTTTGATTGCATGAGACTTCCTGAGAAAACATGGAATTTCTCCTCGCCTGATTTGTTAGGTACTTGGTAAACACTCCCTCAGTTATCACAACATTGAAAGGTAAGTTTTAATAATCCCAATTTCCCCCATACCACACCTTTTTTTTTTTTTTTTTTGGAAGTGCTGGAGTTCAAACCCAGAGCCTCATACGTTCTAGGTAAAAGTGCTCCAATACTATGCTTGAAGGCCACCTCCATTTTATAGATGAGAAAACTGAGATTTGAAAAGCTTAAGCTGCCCAAGTCATGAAGTGAGGTCACATCCCACCCCCTAACTTCAAAATCCTTTTCCATTTTACAACAGGGTCTGTTGAAGAGTGGGCAGTTCCAGTGGGTTCTCTCAGAAGCTCTTAGCAAATGCAAAAATATCCTTTGGCCTCAAGTCAAAATGCCTCTGAGGCAAGAGTCTTACTTGGACAATAGAGAATTGTCTGGCAAACTTAGCCCCACGGCTCCCAGTTAGAAGGAACATTCCCTGGAACCCTGATAAGCTTCTCTGGCCCATATTATGTGTGTGATTATGTAGCTGACAAAAGTTCACAGAAATATTTGGAGTATCAAAAACACAGACCAATGGCCAAACTGAGGACCTAACACTGAGTGTTAGGTCTTTTAAAGAAACCCTGGCAGCAAGAAGAGTCTCTCCCAGCCCATGGTTGTCGCCTTCCTTCATCAGTCAGAGTCCTATTCTTAGTTTGAGGTATCTCAGTTGTCACCAAAGAGAACTCTCCACCAGCGGAATAATTACAGTGGCCCAGAATAGCACATTTGAGGCGTACAAGAAGAGAGAGCGGGCAGGCGCTGCCGGATGGGTGAGTGAGACAAGGTATTTCTGAGTACTGAGGATCCTGAGTCCACTTGCAAGAGGGCCCTCATTTTTACTTACAGCAAAGGTCAGAATAACCAGATCTGTTGCAAGGACAATGCTGTGGGAGAGGAGAGGAAAGTTTGAAGCCAAAGAAACATTTCTTCAGATTCCTTTTGCTAAACTGGAAAAGTGCAAGTTGCTATGTGATCTTGTAGCTATAAAATGAATATATTTCTCATTGTTAAAAATTCAGGAATGCATCAAATATATAACAGAAAGCAGAAATCACTAGTAAATCCATGATCCAAAGCTCAGAGCTACATGCATAATTTGCTTTTTGGTGTTTTTCTGACTTCAACAACCACTATTTGCTATCCAACACTTCATCTTGCCCTTCCTTTAGGAAAAGTCCCCCCAAACTTCCTTTGGGAAATGTTCTCCCCTCACTCCCCACCCCAGGTTCTCAGGCTAGGGGTTTAGGGATTGTTGGGTCCTCAATGCCTTAAGGACCATAGCCCATTGCCCTGACCAAGGAATTTGTTCAGGCATGGTCATGTGACCCAAGCCAGTGCAACCAGAGTAGAGTGTGTGTCTTTCTCTGGGACAACTAAAACAAGACACCATTTACTTCCCACTGGATGGGAATGAGGACACAGCCCAGGCAGGGTTTGCCACATGTTAGGATCGTGAAAGATGAAGAAACTCCACAGAATGCAGAAGAAAGAGACAGAAAGAAACCAGTTCTTCCAGGACATTACTGAGCCCCTGGAAGCCCCTACCCAGTTTCATGATCAGTTACTTAATTTGACATTCAATCAGATTTGAGATGGGTTTTCAGTTACAAGCCACTGGGAAAACATTTTGAATAGTATTGGTTCCCTTGGACATGTTTCTGGCATCTCCCCCCACCCCACCCAACTTACCCCCACCCATATAGTTTTAGGAAAAACAGGTTTTGTAATGTCTTTTTATGCCAAAAAATACAGGCCTACTTACATAATGATTTTTTTTTTTTTTTTTACAGTACTGGGGACTGAACCCAGAGCCTCTCCTGCTACGCAAGTGACCTACCACTGAGCTACGCCCCAGCCATTTTCATTTTTTTGACAGGGTCTCACTAAGTTGCCCAGGCTGACCTAGAACTTGTGATCCTCTTGCCTCAGACTACCAAGTAGCTGGGATTACAGGCCTATGCCATTGCACCCAGCAACTAATGATTTCTAATGTCCTTCTTGTCACCTGTATCTCTATTTAGAAGTCTCCTCCTATATCTGGCTTTTTCTGACCTACAATTTGAAGTAGCTCCACCTCCAGTCATCCTTTATCATATGAAAGTGATATATGAATGGAGTTTTGCAGTTTTACTGTACTCTTATATCTTTAATTGTTTTTTCTTTGTATTCCTCTTCTCACTTGTCTGTTTTCCTGGATTTTCTTTTCACCTTTTCTCCAACCAACAGCCAATCTCTGTTGGTTCCTCTTCCATTCTGCCTGTGAATTTTTGCTTCTAGATTCTCTCTTCCTCCCTTATGAACACCACGTACTATGCTATTTCAGTTTTTCTCATCCACTATTTGAAATTATAAACCATTTTAGCAAATTTTCTGTTTATACTGTAGTCAGTTATCGAACTCATCATTTGGTTTATTGTGAGAAAGCAGTAGATGCCTTAGTGGGAGCTATTAGGTTAAAGCTATATATTATTTATACTGGGTGCAGTTGATATTGGTCTCACCCTTAAAGGCGAGGCACTAGAAACCTTCGGGGACACTATAGATCTGCAGGGTATAATTTGTGCTGACTTAGATCCATACTGCTCAGTGGGAAAACACACGAACAAAATGAAAAAACAGGGAATAAAGCACCCCAAACAAACCAAGATGCTCCAACAACAGAATTCACTGACAGCACAGTAGAAAAAGTGTTCAAGAAGGAGTTCAGAATGTACATAGGTAAACTGACCCATGAAATAAAGGATAGTATACAGACTGAAATCAAAGAAAAAAACACAGGAAGTGGAAGATAACTTCAATAAAGAGTTAGAGATTGTGAAAAAAATAACCAAGCAGAAATGTTCAAAATGAAGGAATCAATAAACCAAATTATAAATTCAATAGACAGCATCACCAACAGACTAGACCACTTGGAAGACAGAACCTCAGGCAATGAAGACAAAATATATTATCTTGAAAAGAGAGTTGACCATGCAGAGAAGATGGTAAAAAAAAAATGAACAGAATATCCAAGAATTACGGGGGTAACATGAAAACACCAAATTTAAGAGTTATTGGAATAGGTGAAGGAGCAGAGATACAAACCAAAGGAATGCACAATCTTTTCAATGATATAATATCAGAAAATCTCCCAAACCTAAAGAATGGAATGGAAAATCAAATACAAGAGGTTTACAGGGCCCCAAATGTACAAAATTACAGCAGACCCACACCAACACACATTATAATGACAATTACTAACACAGAGAATAAAGATAAAATCTTAAAGGCCAGGAGATAAAAATATCAAATTACATATGGGGGAAAACAATTTGAATTTCAACTGATTTCTCAACCGAGACCCTCAAAGCTAGGAGGTCCTGGAATAAGATATTTCAAGCTCTGAAAGAAAATGGATGCCAACCAAGAATTTTATATCCAGCAAAATTTTTTCAAATTTGAAGACGAAATTAAAACCTTCCATGATAAACAAAAATTAAAAGAATTTACAACTATATCTGACTTTTTTCTGACCCACAATTTAAAGTAGCTCCACCCCAGTCACCCTTTATCATATGACCTTTTTAATCTTCATAACAGCACAGTATAAACAGTACAAATGACCCAACATATAAGTCTTTACTTATCTATTTATTCTGTGTCTCCAACCTCTAAAATGAAACTTCTGCAGAAAAAGAAGTGATCTGTAGCTCTAGATTTTACATCAGTATTGAATACTGTATTGAATACAAAGAAGGTTCTCATTACATGCTTGGTGAATAAATTATTATTTCATGGATCTACCATAATTTATTTAAAATAAATCCCTATTGTGGAACATGTAGGTTGCTTCCAAGTTTTGGTTCAGAGAAACAACTCTGTGACATCTGTATACATTTAGTTATCATTTCATTAGGATAAATTATTGAAATGGAACTGTGGATCAAAGGTAAATATATTTTGATATATATTACTAGGTTGTCCAGCAGCAAATCTGTATCAATTTATACTTTCAACTGCAAATCCATATTCTTTCCTATAGATAAAAAATAATATCTCATTTTCTTGTTGTTATTAGTGGATTTGAATCTTTTCATTATTTCATTAAAGCTAAATTGCCCAGGTTGGCTTCATATTTATAATCCTCCTGCCTCAGATTACCTAGTAGTTGGGATTATAGTCAGTCACTGAAATGATGGTGCCTGGCTTTTGCCTATTTTTCTATTTGGCTTTCAGTTTTTCTTCTTGATTTTGTCTTGATCTATTTTCTACTCTGTAACTGAATACCAGAGACTGGGTAATTTATGCATAATAAAAATTTACTCAGCTCACAATTTTGGAGTCTGAGAAATCCAAGGTTATGGGGCCACATACAGTGAAGGCCTTCTTGATCCTGGGAATTCTCTGCAGAATCTTGAGGGCACAAGACATCATGTAGCCAGAGGGGTGCATAAGAGAGACAGAACCAAAGAGGTCATTATAATAGACCCACTCTGGAGATGACCCATTAATCCATGAAATAATTAATCCCTTCATGGGGCACAGCCCTCGTGACCTAATCACCTACTAAGGGTCCCCTTTCTTATAATGCAGATTAAGTTTCAACATGAGTTTCGATGGGGACATTCAAACCATAGGAGATTTGAACAAAGGATTTTTTTTTAAATAGAACAAGTTGAGATTAATAATCAGACATTTCTATTATCTCAATATTCAGAAATCTAGATCATAACTTTCAGATATTCATTTGAAGTTCAAAATCCAGTTGATTTCTGGTCCTTTTCTTGCTGGTGAGCTTATCAGAGGGGGAAATAAGGGGGAGCCTAAGGTGGCAGGGACTGAGAGGCTGCACTTGATGACCAGTGACAAGGTAGACATGGTCACATAGTCAGGCAGCAGAGTGGGTGGTGCTCAAGTTAGACTTTGTGGAGATTTTGGCATGGGCTAGCTGGTCATGCTGCCCCCCAGAACTGGTACGATGGCTTGCCTTCTAAAATTATTGGATTCTTATAAGCCAAAAAGTTCTAGATTTGGTGAAAAGAAGTCTTACTGGAATCATCAAAATGGAGTGACAGGCCCATATCAGTTTTTAGACTTGAACCAATTCAATCTCAGAGTCCTTTACGGGAGGGGAAGTCTGAGCCCCTGGAGGAAAGAACTTCCTCACCACCAGAAATTACCTCCCACCCTCCCCACTGGGCCAATTACTAGGCGACTGTGGATGGGACAACACAGAATAACCAGACTTTGGGGGATTACTGATCACTGGCTTTGACTGGACACTACCTTGTTGAGACATAAAATGCTACTATTGTCTACTAGTTATAGGGGGCCTGTAAAGGTCAGGAGATCACTGAGTTTCAGGTCTATATCACCTTAGCTCTTTAGGTTCCTGAACCCACCTGTGATTATTTCCTCATTTTGGAAATGAATATGGGACAGAACAACACAGCAACTGACAGAATCCCCACATCCCCCCATAGTACTATATCTATCTTTATCTGTGTATCTGTCTATCCATCCATTCATTCACCCATCTTTCTGCTTCACATACTACTACCACTATAATTAATGATCAGAAAATAATCACTCAAGGTATTCTGGTGACAGGAATAATAGTAACAGTTAACACCTATTGAGCTCTGGGTACCAGACACTGGTCTGAGCTCTTTTTATGGTTATATTTACTTGCTCCTCATGACACAAAGATCCCGAGGGACCTCCATCTACTCATTTCTGTGGCCCTGCTAGCCAGGCCCTCAATAAGTGCATGCTACAGGAAGGACCTAGGATTGGTGTGTCCAGTGGATGACATTCTTTTTAAAGAACTTTCCCCAAACAAGAGCTTTGGGCTTCCTTCCCTGGAATTTCTCTCCCCTTCTACGCTAATGTGTTGTTTGTTGACCCTCTCAACTATTAATTCAAAGTGCCTGATGCCTAATTACAGGGATAAATCTGTTTGGACACAGTTCTTCAGGATGGTCCCCAGCATTTTGGTTTTTAAATGCTGCTATATCCTCACTAGCTTCATAAATAGCAGCTTTGGGCAAGAGGCAACCAACCCCATCTTGTCCCTCTGGGCCTTCCCACCAGCATCCCACCCTGTCACTTATGCCACTTCAGGGCCACAGTGTCCCAGGAGCAGCTTTGCTTTCCACTGACCCTTAAATACCTGGCACTCAAACATGCAAAGAAAGATGCTCTAATTTGTCCTAAAAGAGCATTTAACCATTAACTTGTTTGGTTGTCATTTGTGTTTTGAATCTTCCCTCCCCCAAAATTCTTGAACATTGTACAATGTTCAAAGAATTCAGAAGATAGTAATAGTCAAAATAATGTGTTTCAAGCCTTGAAATATTATGCAAAGTGACAGAAGCCAGACATGAAATATATACACTGTACACTTCCATTTTCCTGAAACATCCAGAATAGACAAATCTGTAGGGACAGAAGATGGATTAGTGGTTGACAGGAACTGGGGGATGGAGGTCTGGGGAGTAACTGGGTACAGTTCCTAACTTAATGGGTGCAGGGCTTCCTTTTGAGGTTATGAAAATGTCACAGAACTATACACAGGTGACAGTTGCCTAATATTGTAAATGTACCGAATTCCATTGAATTATATATTTTAAAATAGGTACTGGCTAACTTTATATTATGTGATTTTTAGCTCAATTTTTTTAATAAGACATAAGGTTTTGCATCTAGGTTTTTTTTTTTTTTTTAAGTCTTGTTTGTTGAGTACCTTCTATGTGCCTGTGGTCTGCTAAGCCTGCACTGTAACATATAATTCTCACAATCAACCTTTTGAGATAGGTGCAGTTTGTATACAAATAGTTTACAAATGAGGAAATGGAGCGGGTGTGTGGTGCACACCTGTAATACCAGCAGCTCTGGAGGCTAAGCCAGGATGATCATGAGTTCAAAGCCAGCCTCAGCAACTTAGTGAGGCTCTAAGCAACTTAGCAGGACCCTGTCTCAAACTAAAATGTAAAAAGAGCTAGGGGTGTGGCTCAGTGGATAAGCACCCCTGGGTTCAACTCCAGTTGAGAGCCACAGCCCAGTCGGGATGGCGCCTGGCATTTTGCCAGAAGGAGTGGTTGAGAGGTGACGCCATCGAGCCATTAAGATGATGATAATTAAGTTACAGCTGTGTATAATTGCTGTGACTGGATGATGCTGGATTGAAACAGGCTGTGTATTCAGTTGTATATAGACCCCTGGTGTCCGGCAATAGGGCGGCACCCTCGCGGGAGTTCCCGTTGAGTTGTTGAGTTCTGGAGTTCCCATTGAGTTCTCCACCAGCCCGGTTGAGAGCTGGAAGAGTTCCCGGGGAGTGTGCGTGGAGTTCGGGCAATAAAGGAGTTCCTGTTTGAACCTACAAGTGGCTCGTGACCTCCCAATTTGGTGCCCAGCCAGACTGCGGCAAACTCCTAGTACAAAAAAAAAAGGAAAGAAAGAAAGAAAGAAAGAGATCTGAGGCACAGTTAGGTTGCATAATTAGGCCCAGGTCACATTAGCAGCAGTTTTCAGAGAAGGATTCATGCATGGGCAGTCTATGGTGGGGCCAGCATTCTGTATCACTGGTCATTTGCTCTGTTATGAGGGATTCTGCTCCCTCAGCATCATCAGAGGAGAAAGGAAGCCAGCATATATTGGTGACAGGGGCAGGGCCAATATTTTTATCACTCTGGGCCATCTCCTAACTTAGAGTCTTCATTTAATTCTCACTACTACATCTTGTGGAGAGAACTACTGATATTCCTATTTTGCAGATGAAGAGCCTAAGACCCAGAAAGTTTGGTCAACTTACCCCAGGTCATAGGACCCTTGAAGAACTGAAGCCAGACTGGCTGAGATGACAGCCCTTGATCTGAGCAAGAATAAAGCTTTGTCTTAGCTTCTCTCACAAGACTTTTTCTTCTTGTCTATCAACCATCTATGCAGATAATGAGAAAGCAATGAATAGGACAAGGCTTTTGCCTCCCCTCTCGTCCCACAGAAGGAGCACTGCCATTCTTTGACATGACCTCCTTGCAGGCCTGTTAGTCCAAATGCAGAAGACCACACATTGGCTTCCATCTCTGTCACACACGTCTATTAACAAAGAAATATGGATTGATTCATCACATGTTAATGAACTGAGGTCTAAAGGGGATTACAGGTATGGGAATAAGTCTGACAGCTGAGCCTAAAACTATTATCTGATTTCCTGTTAATGCATACTACATTATATTTCTTTAGAGAATTTTCAGAATGCATTTCCTTAGACCAAGTCTATAAATTCAACCTCTGCTAACAAAAGTGACGACAAGACCTCAGAAACTCCATTTGGCAAGATCCAATTCCCCAATATTGGTGGGGGGGATCTTCTTTGGCCTTTATTTAGCACAGCTTTGGGAAATAATTTTCAAAACCACAAAAATATACACTGTTTCCTTGCCATCTCTGTGAGATTGGTTCTAGGACCCCCTGCAGGTTCCCAAACATGTAGATACTCAGGTCCCTTGTGTAAAACTGCATAAAAATTGCAGAGTACCTATGCACATCCTCTCATATATTTTAAATCAGCTCTGGATTGCTTATGATACCTAATATATGTAAGTGCTATGGAGATAGTTGTTATATTGCATTGGGTTTTTAATTGGTATTGGATTTTATTTTATTTTTTCCTAAATATTTTCCATCATGGTTGGTTGAATCTGAGGATGGAGAGCTTATGAATACAGAGTGATCTGTATCTGCCACCCTCCCCCAAATTTCTTTTTTTGGTGGGGAGAGGGGTGGGTACCAGGGATTGAACTCAGGGGCACTTGACCACTGAGCCACATCCCCAGCCCTATTTTGTATTTTATTTAGAGACAGGGTCTCACTGAGTTGCTTAGCACCTCACTTTTGCTGAGACTGTCTTTGAATTCGCAATCCTCCTGCCTCATCCTCCCAAGTCACTGAGTACAGGTATGCGCTGGCCTAAATTTCTATTTTTTTTTTTTAGTTTTATTGATTATATTTTTTTAAATACACGACAGCGGAATGCATTACAATTCTTATTACACATATTGAGTACAATTTTTCATATCTTTGTATATACAGTATGTTCATGCCAATCCATGCCTTTATACGTGTACTTTGTTTTTAATTTTTAGTTTTTTGCATTACAATTCTTACTACACATATATACCACAATTTTTCAAATCTCTGTATATAAGGTATGTTGACACCCAATTCGAGTCTTCATACATGTTCTTTGGATAATGATGTCCATCACATTCCACCATCCTTGCTAATCCCCTGCCCCCTCTTTCCCTCCCACCCCTTTTCCCTATCTAGAATTCATCTAATCTTCCCATGTTCCCCCTCCCTACCCCCTATGAGTCAGCCTCCTTATATCTGGGAAAACATTAGGCATTTGTTTTTTGGGGATTGGCTAAATTCACTTAGCATTATCTTCTCCAATGCCATCCATTTACCTGCAAATGCCATGCTTTTATTCTCTTTTAATGCTATTTCTTATACTATTTCTTATTCTACCCCATTTAAACTTCAGTAGCCAGAGAAAATAGGACCTGAAAAGATATAGTCATTGGTTCCCATGAGAGCCAGGTGCAAGTTCTGACCCATCTTGTAAAGTTAGCTGCAAACCTACCCAGGGAGCTGCATACATCTTCCAAAGGCTGACTGCCTGTGTGCATAGACACAGCATGGTGCTTGGGACTGCATGGGGAAAGAGGAAGCAAGGTTGCAAACCCACCACCCTCATACATCTACAAAGGTTAGTAAGTGAAGCTGGACAGGTTATCTGTACAGGGCATCAGCCTCACAGCTTCAGCTTATGGTTGTCATACAAAGACTTATGCCCAGCATCATCAAATCTGCCATTACAAAACGAAAAACAAAATCCCCCCCAAATCTGGACTTGATATAAAATCTACTAAGTTTTTCTAAAAAATGTATTGTCCCATGTAGGCCAAATAATACATGTTTAGAAGCTAGATAAACTCCAGGGGTTTTGCCAGTTTGCAAATTCAGCTCTTAAAGGTGTTTTAAGAATGTTTTAAACAGCTGGACACAGATTACATGCCTGTAATCCCAGAGAATAGGGAGGCTGAAGCAGGAGGTTTGGGAGTTCAAAGCTAGCCTCAGCAACTTAGTTAGGCCCTAAGAAACTCGGGAGACCCTGTCTCTAAATAAAAATACAAAAAAGGGCTGGGGATGTGGCTTGGTGGTTAAGCGCCCCTGGGTTCAATCCCTGGTACCAAAAAGAAGAAGAAGAAGAAGAAAAAGAATGTTTTAATTAGGAAACCAAATAACATGGTCAACAAACTATTTCAGAAGATACTCTGGGAGGGAACTCTAGATGGAGAAAAGGAACATTGAACCCAGAAGCAAGAAACTTTGTTTTGAACCCGAACTTATTAGCTGAAGGGTCCTGAGCAAGCTACAGAACAAAGCTGTGAATGACTTATAGAATGGTTATAGTTTCACTAGCCACATGTACTATGCAGGGCTACTTCAAAGAACAAACCAATCAATTCAGGAAATCTCCTATAATCCAAAGAATCATGCAAATAGAAGAATTTACAGTGTAAACTCCTTGAGGCAGAGAGTCAATCACAATCAGAACACAGTGCCTATCTGCACAGAGGCACTCAATAAATATTTTTAATCGACTTAATATGCCTTCCTGTTATAATGCAAATTTAGAGAATTAATGTTTTTTATGACCTACAAAATAGTTTACAAGATTATTAAGCATTCTGACTCACATAATGACTCACATAATAACTATGGATCAAAGTTCCCAGACTCAGTGAAATTACATGTTAATGTGTAGATTTTTGTCTGAGAGAGTTGCACATCATTTCTCTCTGGTGGAAAAGATATCTACAAAGATTATAATTTATTATTTTGTAGGATATTAGCCCAATTTTGTATTTAACTCAGAATTCTTATCTTAATATTCCTTAATCAGATTGCTTTTATTACCCTCTTCCTTAAACATTCTTTAAAACATCTTAAGATCTTCCCAATTCCCTCATTCAATCACAGGCTGAATAAGTCTTTCACATGTGTTCATTTTATAGTTGCATGAGAATCATAATTCCACATTTTTTAAGATTACTCTTGAATGCTACCTGTGTTTTCTCATCAAACATGTAAATACAGATACTCCCTTCTTTGATGGAATATAGAAAGGAGTGGGGAGCCGATTTGATCACTGATAACTGGAATACTAGAGGACATAGGTGAGAGGCTATGAGAAATTAAGGAAGGACTTGGTGCTAAATTGGGGGAATCAGAGAAGGCATCAGAAAATGTAGCCTATTAGCTGCACCTGTAAGGAAGAGTAAGGTGTTGGTAGATGAGGAGGACTACTCCCAACACAGAAAAACAGAATTCTAGGAACGTGTTGGGATCAAGTACTTTCATATAATTGGAACATACATGGGTTTTGCAGGAGAAAGTTGCCTGATGCATTAGTCAGCCTTTTATCACTGTGACCCAAATACTTGACAATAACAACTTCATGGTTTCAGAGTTTTCAGTCCATAGTCAGTTGACTCCTTTGCTCTGGGCTCGAGGTGAGGCAGAATATCAGGGTGGAAGGGTGTGGTGGAGGACAGCTGCTCAGTTCATGGTGGCCAGGAAGCAGAGACAGGGAAAAGCCAAGGGCAAGATAAAAGGCACCCTCCCCAGTGACCTACCTCCTCTGACCATGCCCACCTACCTATAGTTACCACCCAAGTAGTACATTCACATTATTTAGCAAATGGATTAACCCACCAATGCAGTTACAGCTCTCATAATCCAATCTTTTCAGCTCTTACTAGGGCTGCGTTGCCTAACACACGAGTCTTTCAGGGGACATTCTTAGATCCAAAACATAGCACTTGGAAAAGGATCGGGGTGTCTTTGGGTCCATTGTTACATAACTACTCCAAAACTCAGTGACTTAAAATGACGCTTACTTATTATTTCTCATACATCTGTGGGTAGGCTGATCTAGGCTGGACTCAACTGGAGTGTTTCTGCTCTACATTTGCCTCGTCCTTCTCTGGTGCCCCAGGCTTGCCTGGGAAATTTTCTCTCATGGAATGGCATAGGTGCAAGAGAACAAGTCACAGGTGCTGTAGTTTGGATCTTGAATATCCCTTAAAGGCCCAGGAGTAAAAGGCTTGGTCCACTGGGTGGCACTATTGGGAGGTGGTGGAAACTTTATAAGATGAGGCCTAGTGAGAAGTCTTTGGGTCATTGGGGGGTATGCCCTGGAAGCAGGTTACAGGACCCCTGCCCACTTCTCACTTTCTTATGCTCCCAGGCTGAGGTGAGCAGTTTTCCCCTGCCATGTGCTCCTGCCATAATGGCTGACTTGCCACTGGCCCAAAAGCAACAGGACCAAAGGATCATGAACTGGAACCTTGAAAAACAAGAGCCAAAATAAACCTTTCGTGTTTTTAAAATAATCTCTCAGATATTTATTACAGTAGTAGAAAGTTGATTAACAACCATGGCCAATCCAAAGGCAAGTGATGGGGAATTATATTCTGACCTTTTAGTGGGAAAAACTGTAAAGTCACATGGCAAAGGACATAGCACAAAGAGGGGTGAAGAATTGGAGCCAGCGATGCAATCTACTTAGGGCCAGAAAGTAGAAGACTTAATACTATAGTAAAGAATTAAACTTGGTTCTAGGCAAGGGGAAGCCATCAATGTTTTTAGGCAGAAGAAAAGCATTCTCAGATCTATATTAGAAAGGTGATTCTGTCTGCTCCCTGGGTAGAGGATTAGGGAGTTTAGAACCACCTGAATTAGAGTAGTGGCTGTGGGAAAAGGGACAGAGGGACAAATTTAAAATAGTTATTAAATAGACTAAAGTGGGCCATCATTTGGAGAAAGAGTAAGAAAATCGAAGACACTACTCAAGTTTCTAAATTGATATGGTGAAATCATTGACAGTGATAATAACACTAGCTGCTTTTATTGAGCATTTGAGTCATCTACTATTGCAAACTTTTTTTTTACAGTTTCTTTCTTTTTTAAAATTACACATGTAAAGGAAAACCAAGTAATTTTTGTATCTTTATTTAGAGGAGGGGGTGAGACAGACAAGGATGGAAGAGGCAGGACAGTACAGAGAGAGGGAAAAAAATACTGGTATTGATAGGTCATGGGATTGTAGGAAGTCTGCTGAATGTAGCATGTAAGAGGAAAACTAAAATGTTCAAAGAAATGAGGCACTCCAAGGATTAAAATGAGTTTTCTTTGGTTCCCAGGGACTTGTCCCTGAGCTCTCACTTCAAGTTTGAGTTCCAAAGCTATTCTTTTTGGCTCACAGGGCTCTCTGTGTCATACAAAGACTCTCAATGATTTAAATTCTAGAGCCATCTGTGCCCTGCAAATGGTTAGGTAATAGTTCACATTAGACATGTGAAATTAATTCTACCCAAATATCTAGGCTCAAGGTCAAGATCTGTATATGAAAGTCCCTCCACCCTGATCAAGCCACCTACTACCCTCAGTCCAGGTACTCCCCAGACTAGCTCAGAAAATGACCAAGACTTCTCTTCTTCTCCCCTTAAAAAGGTTGTTGGTGATTGCAGGCCTCAGAGGAAGTGCTTGGCATCAGTGGGAGATGCCCAGAGACTGCAACTGGTGAAAGGTAGCCCCCAAGGGGCTAGCCCATCTCTGTGTTGTTCACTTTCTTGGTGAGCTGTAAGAGGTGCTATCTCACCGGGCGCAGTTGGGCACGCCTGTAATCCCAGCATCTCTGGAGTCTGAGAGTGGGAGGATTGCAAGTTCAAAGTCAGCCACAGCAAAAGCTAGCCCTAACCAACTCAGTGAGACCCTGTCTCTAAATAAAATACAAAATAGGGATGGGGGTGTGGCTCAGTGGTCGAGTGCCCCTGAGTTCAATCCCTGGTACTCCACCCCCCAAAATAGAGGGCGCTATCTGCAAAGCCAAAGCCATCTTTTAGTAGGGCAGTAATGTAGCTGAGATCCAATACGTAGGAAAGGACTGTCTGAGGTGAAGTTCTCCAAGTTATCTTCACACACTTCCTTGGCTTTTTTCCCCAAACTCTTCAACTTTTAAAACACCCCCTTTTTCATAATCAATCATGTGTGTTTCAACGGCTCTGTCATAATAGTAAGAGAAAGCATAGAAGGACCTTCCTTGGATCTCCTCTGGCTGGTGAAGCTTTCCTTGCACCACTGTCAGCACTTCATTATAGCAGGGCTCAAAGCCCTTCCCTTCTCAGCTGCCACTAAACTGGTATTTCACACCCCGAAATATCCAATCTGCTTCCAATCTTCTTCCGACCATCTTGGGCCTTGGGGGCTACCTCTCACCAGTTGCAGTCTCTGGGAAAGTGTATCCCAGAGAGAGACACACTCCGGAAAGTGTGTCCATCAATCCCTTCTGTCAGCAGGGCTCCCAGGGTTGCCAGTCCTGCAGCTTTAATCCAAATCCCAAGTAACTCTGTGTATAGAGCTTATAAGTGCTGTCAAACATCTCAAAGGAAGTTGCCGCAGTCCAACTGGGCAAAATAACCGGGAGGTGACAAGCAACTTGCAGGTTGAAGCGGGAACTGCTTTATTGCGGAACAGCAGAGGTATATATATATAACTGATTACATACAGCTTGACTCAATCAGCATCATCCAATCATAGCATTGCTCCCCTACAGATAGAGCAATCAGCCAATAAGGAGTCCCCACCATCTTGATGGCTTGGTGGCATTGCCTCACAAACCACTCCTCCTGGCAAACTGCCAGGCGCCATCTTGACTTGATAGCAGCCTCCAACATCTCCCCCTTTTTGTTTTATTAAACAACAAGTATGTGGTTTAGGGACCGTGCCTGTCTTAGGTAGTCCAATACTACATATGGTCCTTACCCATCACTGGATGGTCTGACCTCAAATTGTCAGCCTCCTGGCTTAGGTTGGTACCATTGTAATTGGATCTTACCTGTTTTTGACTACCAGCCCAATATATTTAGCCATTCTTGTGGATCTTACCATGTTTCTAGGGCCATCATGGCCTGTTTAACGACCATAGTGGTTTCTTTTTGTTGTCTGTGTAATTTACACAAACACCATAAACAACCTGCTACAAGCAGAAGGAGGAGAATACAGAATGCCACGATATCAAGCCATTGACTGCTCCAAGTGAGAAGCCCTTGGAAAAATTGTA
>NW_025999998.1:11545659-11560574 GCF_001458135.2 Marmota marmota marmota | reverse complement strand
TACCACCTGGGTTTGACTCTTCTTTTCATATCCCATCCTTCTTTCTGTAACTTGCGTATGGGTTTGAAGGTATTCCCACAAGTAAGCCTCAAGGTTTTTTTTTTTTTTTCTTTTTTTTTTTTAAAGAGAGAGTGAGAGAGGGAGAGAGAGAGAAAGAACTTTAATATTTATTTTTTAGTTATCGCGGACACAACATCTTTGTTTGTATGTGGTGCTGAGGATCGAACCCGGGCCGCACGCATGCCAGGCAAGAGCGCTACCGCGTGAGCCACATCCCAGCCAAGCCTCAAGGTTTTTTACATTTGAAATAGGCCTCAATGGTGCTCATTATTCATTAGCCTCCAGGTGTGGGAGAACCATTGTCGAAGATATAAGGATAGCTAAACTGGAGTTCTGGATATCAGCTGTTATGGATTTGAGCCAAATCATCTTCTTTTTGGTCTGTAGAAATTGCTTTAGTTAGTCTGTCTGGAATCTAAATCGGCTGCTGTTCTCCCTGTGGAAACACACAAACAGACAATCACTGGGTTAGGACCTTTCCATTGTCCAGTCAGAATTTTAATGTTTTTCTCAATTCAGGCGTTAACATGCGGGGGAAATTTGGATCCAATGGACCTTTTAAGATATCAAATAAAGGTCCCAACTCTCCTGTTGGTATGCCTAGATAAGGCCTTATCCAATTTATGTCTCCTAACAGTTTTTGAAAGTTATTAAGTGTTTTAAGTTGATCTACTCGTATTTGAATTTTTGGTGGGCGGACCATGGTCGAGGATAATAGAACTTCTAAATAATTAATTGGAAAATTTAATTGTACTTTATCTATTGCTATCTCTAGATTATAATTTTTTAATAAGTTTGTAAGTGTAGCATAGCATTCTAGCAATGTATTTTTATCTTTGTGTGCTAATAATACATCGTCCATATAATAAAATACTTATAGTTCAGGATTTTGATTTCTAAGTGGCTGGATTGCTTTGTCAACATAAACTTGACACATAGTAGGACTATTAGCCATCCCTTGAGGGAGTACTTTCCATTCATATCTCTGATCAGGACCTTCATGATTCAGCGCAGGGACAATAAATGCAAAACGTGGACTATCCTCAGGATGAATTGGAATGGAGAAAAAACAATCTTTAATATCTATAGCTAAAACATACCAGGTTTTTGGCAAAGCAGACAATTGAGGAATCCCTGATTGAGCAGGTCCCATAATAACCATTTCGTTATTAATGGCTCTTAAATCTTGCAATAATCTCCATTTACCAGATTTCTTTTTGATGACAAAAATGGGAGTATTATGGGGAGATACAGAAGGTTGTATATGTCCCTCCGCTAATTGTTGATTGACCAGGTCATGGGCTGATTGTATCTTTTCTTTAGTCAGTGGCCACTGAGGAACCCATACTGGCCTTTCTGATTTCCAAGTAATTTTTATTGTCTCAGTGACCCCTCCTAAAAACCCAATCCATGTCTATCTGTTTTTTGATCTATTTGAATTGGTGCCGCTATACCTTGTCCTTGTTCTCCTAATCCTTTTCCTTTCCTAAAACCTTGTCCAGCCATAATAGTGGGTGCATTTGGATTGATATGTGGAATGTTATTTGTTAATGTTAATCCCAATTGACCTAGAACATCTCGTCCCCATATATTTATAGGAAGATGATCCAATACATATGGCTGTATAGTTCCTTCACATCCTTCAGGATCCTTCCATTTTAATACCATCCCACTTCTATGGGGATTAGTCGCCACTCCTAGGCCTCAAGCTTTTGAGTGGCTTGTTGTAAAGGCCAATCTTTTGGCCATTCTTGATGAGAGATGATGCTAAGATCTGCTCTTGTGACTAGCAGTCCATTGAAATCATGTCCTTGAATAGTTAACTTTAACATAGGGTGAGAATCTAAATTTAAAGAAAGAATAGCCCAATCTATACCTGTGGAGCCAAATCCTTTGGAACCTCTTTCTACAGTATGACTAGAAAATTTGTCATGTAAACTGGGTGTATTAATAACTGTGCAATCCTATCTCCTGGTGAAATTACTTAGATATCCCTTGGAGAACTAGCTATAATTTTTATCTCACCTTCATAATCAGGATCAATTACCCCAGGACTTATCATAAGTCCTTTTAGAGTAGAAGAACTGCATCCTAATAATAAGCCTACTGTTCCTTGGGGGGAAGAGATCCTTTTACCCCTGTGGGAATGATTTGAACTCCCATCTCTGGAGTTAGTACTGCTCTGGCGGAGGTGCAGATGTCCAATCCTGTGCTCCCTCTGGTTTGTCTGATAAGGGAGTTAATGGATAATGTGTCCTGGGCGCTACCCTGATGGTGTTGCTGGATTCCTTCAATGCCCCATATATTTGTAGTTGTGGGCCCCGGGGCATCGGGCCCCCTTGTCCATTTTTTGGCAATGGAGTACCCTCTACAGTAGTCTGAGAATGGCATTCACTAGCCCAATGTTTTCCTCTATGACATCGTGGGCAAACACCTGGTATTTTTCTTTTTTGATCATCCCCAGTTTTGTTACTTGTTTTAAAACCCTCCTCCTATGGGGCAATTCCTTCTAAAATGTCCTGCTTGACCACAATTATAACATGTTTTTGGCCTGGCACCTAAAGCCTGTTGTACTCCTTGGGTTACTGCAGCTGCCAGGACTTGCCCCTGTACCACTGGTTCATTAATATCTCTACACAATTTAATGTATGCATTTAAGTCTTTATATTTCCAAGGTCAAATCGCCTCCCTACACCATCTATTGGCTTGTTCATAAGCTAGTTGTTTTATTAATGGCATCACTTGTTCTACATCCCCAAAGACTCTGCTTGCTGTTTGCCTATCCACAAACTCAGAGTAAGGTTCATTAGCTCCTTGTATTACCTTATAATTGACCTTTAAAATCTCCATGTCCTTGTAAAGTCTTCCATGCCTTAACAGCAGCTGAAGCGATTTGTAAGTATATGGCAGGATCATATCCAGCTTGTTGCTGCTGACCCTCATAAGGTCCCTCTCCTAGCAACATATCTAGATTTCTCTGTGGATACCTGGCTGCTGCATTTCGCTTGGCAGTCTCCACATACAATTCCTGATTAGTAACTTTCCATAACAGATATTGTCCTCCATTTAGCACAGCTTTGTGCATGCTAGCCCAATCTGCTGGTGTCAAGTTTAAACTTGCAATGGATTCAACCATGCTTACAGTAAAAGGGGCTTGAGGACCATAGGCTGCTACAGCTTCTTTTAACTGCTTTACAGTTTTAAAATCCAAAACCTGGTGATATCGCTGCCCTCCCGCATCCTCAAGTACAGGGCATGCTAATCTTCGAGGTCCTGTCTCAGGATCCCATCTATCAACTATGGGGGGTGGGGGCCACCCAGCATATGTTGTCCCCATATACATAGGTGGAGCTGTTGGTTGAATACTTACGCCCTCTGGTGATAGAAAGGGGTTAGTAGCAGCCTCCTGTTGTAATTCCTCCCCTGATAGCCCTTCCTCCTCTAAACTTTCTTCCCCTTTCTGACTACCTCGAGAGACTTCCTCTTTTACTTGATCTAAGATGTCTTCTCCTTCCTCTACCATAGTCTGAACTGAAGGCTTTGGACTAAGCAAACAAGATCGTATCAACGTCCATAATGGTAATGTGCCAACTGGCAGAGTTCCTGGGCTTTTCTTTTCTATCTTTTTAAAATCTTCACCATGATTGTCCCATTGTGGTATATTTAACAACCCCTCCTTTAAGAACCATGGGCTACATTTTTGTATCATATCAACGTATGCCCTAACTGTTCTTGGTTTTACTGGGGTGCCTCCTTCCTTTAGCAATTTACTCAACACCTTTTTGGTTTGATTTTTACTAACTTCTGATCCCATATTTCTGTAACAAAGACAACACAACACACTAAGATAAAACGAAACAAAAACAAAACAAAATGAAACAAAAACACATTGTATCAATTTTTCTATTTTCTTGAAATGGCCATATGTCCTCTCGTCCTATCTGTTCCTCAGGGGCAAGCAGCTTTCCTCCTGTCCTATCTATTTCTAGGGACAGGCAGCTTACCTTGTCACTTACCCCCAAGCGTCCCAGAGTTCCCCGTATGGACCACCATTTGCCACAGTCCAACTGGGCAAAATAACCGGGAGGTGACAAGCAACTTGTAGGTTGAAGCGGGAACTGCTTTATTGTGGAACAGCAGAGGTATATATGTCTAACNGGAAGGTTTTTTTTTTTTTTCTTTTTTTTTTTTAAAGAGAGAGTGAGAGAGGGAGAGAGAGAGAAAGAACTTTAATATTTATTTTTTAGTTTTCGGCGGACACAGCATCTTTATTTGTACGTGGTGCTGAGGATCGAACCCGGGCTGCACGCATGCCAGGCGAGCGCGCTACCGCTTGAGCCACATCCCCAGCCCGCCAGGCGCCATCTTGACTTGATCGCGGCCTCCAACAGGAAGTGATGTAGCCCTTAGGGATTTGTTCCAGGGTTTTCTCAAACTGGGGCAGGAATATGATTTGGGTAGAACACCCCTCACCCCACCCAGGTCCAGAGTTCCCACAGTCTCTCTACATGGCTGTGGCCATGTAGCTTACCTGTCAGGAAATTCACAGTAACTCAAGCCAATATGCCTTCATAGGATCCATCCATGACGCTAACACTGTCATCTGGGACCAGGAAAGGTGGCTTCTTGAAGATCTCCTCCACCTCAAAGAGCAGGGCCTGGGCTTTCTGTTCTGGCAGTAGGCGAAGTCCTGCTATTGCCTTCAGGACCACTGGGGTCCTTGTGCAGTGACTTCAGGGAATTTCATCTTGGCCACCTCCAAGAGTTCTTCAACACTCTCAGAACCTGCTTAGGTTGATCTACAAAAGCAGAAATTCCTGGCTTCACAGAATTAAAGATTTTTCCCTTCCAGAACTGGAAGCTGTCCGGGAATGTTCTGCATGAAGACATAAACATGAATTCAAGTTCCAGTGCTTCCTGCATCAAACATAATTCCATACAAGGTGCTGGCACTGACATTTATGGGAGACATGGAAGACAGGAAGACACCTTCAAACCAAGTCTGCTGGTCTCTGTGGAAGACAGTGCTACAAACACAGGCTACCACCAGCATGAAAAAGACTATGCCCCAGGAAGTGGCCACACTCTACCTAAGGTGTGGTGACTTGAAGTTTTGGTTGTGGAAGGAGTGCTGCTCACAGTCCTGTAGTGGCTTATGTCCAGATACCTGGTCTACCTACTATGACCATAATGATCTTGTTTGCATGAGGATTCAACCAACATACTCCACATTTCTATGTTGGCCAGGAATGTGTGCGCCACCTTTGGTGCTCTTAGCCCTATTGTAAACCTTTTGCACCTACCACCAAAGGGTTACAAAAATCAAGACCTCATTTTAGTTACAGATTTCTATCTCTGTTTTATGAACAAGAAAACCAAGGCTTAAAACATTGAGTAATTTGTCCAAGGTTTTACAACTCGTAGCTGACAGAACTGAGGTTGGAACTCACTCCCAATCTCTATGGGCAGCCTTGAAGGACAGGGATCAAAAGGACAGGAATCAGCTTTAGGGAGGAACTAACATTGCATTTGGAGTAGTGACCACCTTTGTGACTTTTATATCCTGGTCCTCTGGTCTATTTTTTTAAGCAATAAAATAGCAGTATATTTATTGGTGTAAAACATAACTTTGAAATTTTTAGGTACCTGAAGTTGGAATCATTTACATATTAGATTTGCCCAGAGAATCATATGCTTCATTTTGACTCAAAGTTACATTCATTTGAAAATCAATCAGAACCCATCCCTCCCCACTCAAAGCCCTCCCAAACTGGCTGTGGTTCCCATTTCTCATCCTTAGGTAAGTGTATCCATCGTTCTATTGCCCACGGATCCTTGGGTGAACCTTTCTTTATGTCCTGTAGTCTCTAACAGAACAGATTTAGAATGGCAAGAGGCTGGAAGCAGGTGATTAAAGTAGGAAATAGAGATCCTGTGTGCAGTGCTGAATTAGGGAAGGGCTGGGGAGAAGGGAAATTCGTACTAGTTCCAGCCCCTTCACGTCCTGATTCTCTCCATTCTTCTTTCTCCTTATCCTCTGAGACAGGTCTACTCTCAAAACTCAATATATCTCCCCCAGGATCATTTATTTCACCTGGGATCTTCCTTCCCAGTTATCCACCCTGGAGAGACTCAAGCAGAAGGACTGAGGGACCTGGACTCAGGCCTCCTAAGGTGGAGCAGCACCTGAGAACAGTGCAGAAAAATGAAAACACTGCTGACTTTTAACAATTGGTGCATGAAATTAAAATCAGAATACTATTATTGCTAAAGCACTCACTAGTTTGGGGAATGTAAACTGTGCCAATTTTATATCTGTATCTATATCTATCTATCTATCTATCTATCTATGTCGGCCCTCCATTTCTGAGGTTTCTTCATCTTCAGATTTAACCAAGGATGGAAAATAGAAAACACACACACACACACACACACACACACATCTGTATTAAACATGGCAGACTTCTTTTCCTTGTCATTGCCCCCTAAATCTTACAGGAAAACAACTATTTGCATACCATTTACAATGTAGTAGGTATTGTAACCTAGAGATGATTTAAAGTATATGGGAGGGGCTGGAGATGTGGCTCAAGCGGTAGCGTGCTCACCTGGCATGCGTGCGGCCCGGGTTCGATCCTCAGCACCACATACAAACAAAGATGTTGTGTCCGCCAAAAACTAAAAAATAAATATTAAAAAAAAAATTAAAAATAAATAAATAAATAAAGTATATGGGAGGATGTGTGGGGTGATATGAAAACACATCACTTAGTACAATAACTTTGCCCTCTGCGGGGGATCCAGCAACCACTCCCCCAGACACAGTGCATGACCACTGACTGCATATAAATGAGATGTAAAATAAAGGGAGAGCTGGAAATAAGATGTTTTATTTCTCTCTTTATATATACACAAACATATTTATTATTTGCCACTCAGCCATTTATTTTACATCTCATTTATTTTGCTGAATATTTTCAAATGTCAAATTTTTTGTGGGATTTCAACCATCATTTGAATCTCCTTCATTTTTATCTCCTTAAGGTATTTTTACTAATTAAAATTAATTTTGCTCTTCTCTAAGCAAAATATAAATATATAATGTATGCCCATGTAGGACATATAAATAAGTCATAAAATCTATCCATTTGTGAAGACATTTATAAATAATTCTCCATTCTTCTGGCTCATTCCTTCATTCACACTTTAACACTGGACAAGAAGTAAGGCTACAGAGGTGGCCCCCATGGCACCAGGGATGGTGTAGTATGATGATTCATTTTAGGTGCCAACTTGGTTGAACCCACAATACCCAATATATGGTCAAACTTTATTCTGGATGTTTCTTGAAGCCACCCCCCCCACCCCGACCCTGTTTTTTTTTAATGAGATTAACTTTTTTTTTTTTTTTGAGATTAACATTTAAATTGGTGAGTTTTGAGTGAAGAAGATTGCCCTCACAATGTGGCTTCTCACATCCAAGCAGTTGAAGGCCTGAATAGAATAGCAGACCTGGGACTGGGGTTGTAGCTCAGTGGCAGAGTGCTTTCCTAACATGTGTGAGGCACTGAGTTCAATTTTCAGCATTGCATATAAATAAAGATCCATTGACAACAAAAAATATTAAAAAAAAAAAAAAAAAAAAGAATAGCAGACCTGCCCCTCACTAGCAGGAATTCTGCCTGCAGACTGCCTTTGGACCACAAACCTTCCCCTGGGTCTCTGGCCTGCAGGACTATCTGTGGATGTTGGACTGAGCAAACTTACACAATTTTGTACATCCATGCTTCAAAATAAATCTCTTTTTCTCAGTAAATCACAACCTGTTGGTTCTGTTTCTCTGGAGAACCCCCCTGGACAGATCTGAAAGCTTTTCCTTCTTCACTCTCTGTAGGGACAGTTCTTCTAATGTCTCTCCCAGCCCATCCAAAGACATTGTACAGAACAGAACAGAAAATCCTCTAGCCTTGTCATATCTTGGGTCCTCTTTTTCCTTGCTGTGGGCACCCTGGCTTCCAGTAATTCTTCCAGATTGATAAACCCGCAGGCCTTAGTCAGGAGCCTCAGTGTTCTTTAGTTCCAGGTCTTCAGTGGACATAGCTCTTGTATTTTAGAGCCATAACAGGATGAACCAATCCAGGCTGTGGGATGCCATCCCTGGGAAAGAGCCCTCTTGCTTCACTATTGGGCTGATGCTGTTAGAAGACTGGGCAATGCGTAACCTTCTCCTGCCAGGGGCCACAGCAGGATTCTGTCACTGTTGGGTACTCCAGACTGTCTCCCATCTACTTGTGGTTTAAGATGGGTCCCCTTCCTTCCCCAAAAAAGCTACGATCCTTTTTGGTGACTGACTTCCTTTCTGCCTGTAGAGTTGACAATGGGAAGGAAGCCCTTCCAGGAAACTCTTGTACCCAAGAAGTCTTGGTTTCTTGGATACCAAGAAACCTCTAGGTTTGAAACTAGGAAACCTCTCAGGTTGTCAGGAGGCAGCCGAGGGAGAGTGCCTCACCTCCTTGGCACTGGACCTTCCCTTCACTCTCAGCCTCTGCAGGATGCTGCTGTTTCTGGTGATGGTCCATGGCTGACTCTCCGGTAAGCCCAACCTAGTCCCTAATGTCTAAAGCCTCTCCATGGACCATTGAGATGGGCCTTGTGACAACATATGACTGGTTTAGCAGATCTCCAACCACAACGGTGGCTTTGGTTGCTTGCATATCTTTCACCCAAGAAGCTTCCTTGGAATGGGACCCTGTGCAATTGTTTCCCTAGAACACAGTTCAGCGGGGCCCTAATGAAAAGCTGTTGTGTCTGCTGGCATTTCTGGGGGTTTAATGAAAAGTTTAAACTTTTAACTCCTATCTTAAAGCTGCCACTTTAAGGGCAGAGACTTAGAAGCAAAGGAAGACGGATACCCTCCTGTGAACTGGTTTTTATATATTCCTCCCCAAATGCATTATTCATTTGGATACACGGTTCTCTCTCTGAGGATCCTCCATCTCCATATTCTCTGTATCCTGCAGCAATTAACCCATCTTTAAGGGATCAGAATTTTACTGGATCAGAATGTTAGAACAAATAAAATGACCCTAGCTGGAGAGAGGGAGAAGAACATGTGTCCTCTGTTTCTCTAGTCAGAGGTAATTTCTTGAAGGGACTGTCCCTAAAGAACTTTTTTCAGAAGTAAAAGTGCCAAATGGTGGAACTTGATGTCATTCTGGAATAGCTGTCACCCATCTACCTACCTGGCTCTTATTTTATTTGGTACCCGAGATTGAACCCGGGGGCACTTAACCACTAAGCCACATCCCTAGCCCTTTTTTCTTAAATGTTGAGAGACAGGGTCTTCCTAAATTGCTTAGGCCCTCACTAAATTGCTGAGGCTGGCTTTGAACTTGTGATCCTCCTGCCTCAGCCTTTCAAGCTGCTGTGATTACAGGCATACACCAGTATAACCAACTTAGAAGCATGTTTTAATCTGCTTTTTCATTGCCGTGACTGAAAGACTTGACTAGAAAAATTGTAGAGGAGGAAAGGTTTACTGGAGGGCTCACAGTTTCAGAGGTCTATCAAAGGCCAGCTCCATTCCTCGGGGCTCAAAGTGAGGCAAAACATCATGGCAGAAGTGTGTGGCAGAGGGAAGCAGCTAACATGAAGATCAGAAAGCAAAGGGAGGGGTCTCTACTTGCCAGATACAAATATATACCTCAACGCCATGCCCCCAATGCCCACCTCCTCCAGCCACACCTGCTTCTAGTCACCACTCAGTTAATCCCATCAGGGAATTAATTCACTGATTGGGTTACGACTCTCACATTTCCCCTCTGAATTCTCACATTGTCTCACATGCGAGTTTTTGAGGGACACCTCACATCCAAACCACAACAGAGCAAAATTCTATCACAAATCTCCATGAGGTCGGTACCAGGTCCTCAGGGGCTCCACCCTTTCACATGGCAGTCTCTGCAACCACAACAGTGGCTTTGGTTGCTCGCAAGTCTCTGCACTTCTTTGCGGGGGTGGGGGGGGAGGAGTTTGGGGACATCCTGTTCTCCATCAACACACACACAGACACAGTAGCCCTCAGACAAGGTTGGAGACTATTGATAAAAATAGCCCAATCCACCCACTTTGTGCATAGTTATTTTAAACTACCACCAGCTTTTCTTGGTGAGAGTAAGTTCCAGTCTCCTGCTGAAGTTTTCTGCACTTCCACAAAAACCACTTATATGCTAAACCTGGTCTTGGGGTTAGTGACCCAAATTATCATCTCTCCCAAACCTCCCCAGCCTATCACTGCTGTGCATTCATCTATCCAAGTCATAGTTGAAAGAACCAGTGGGCTTAGAGATGGGCCACTAGCCATGCAGCATGTCTCTTTGGCAGAAGAAGCTGAGCATACTCCTTATGAGGTATGACAGCTATCTGGAGTATAGAGAGAAACTAAAGGATGTGACCTAAAGACAAGAGGATAGTGCAAAATTTCAATTAAGTCTTGTGCTTTATTCCTACAAATGCATTTTAGTTTTGCATTTTCCTCCATGATATGTGAATGTAAAATGCCCTTCCCCCAATAGCAAATGCATTTCTCCCAAAGATGAACATGTTTACCTTGGAGCATGATGCTTGTCACATTCCTATTCTGGAATCATTGTTCCTAGATACTCCAGAATGGATGTCTGCATTAAGCCAGATGGCAGAGTGATGCTTCTACTCTGTCATTTCTGGTCCTCTCTCCAAAACTTTTACTGTGTGACCCTTGGAATTGTGCTACTGCCCTATATAAAAGAACATGGTAAGACACAGACATCCAAAATCATCCTGGCAAGTATGCTGTTGCCCCATGAGATGCCATAAAATAAAAATGGACAGAAAATTCCCTCCCTGACATTTATGGAAATCGTGTGCTCAGTTCCATCTCATGTTCCAAAGAGCTGCAGACCTGAGAGCACACAGTGACTATCCCCTTGCAAATGGCTTTCTCTTCCCTGTTCCGATATTCTTTCCTCCTTATTTGCCTAGCAGCATCTTTTTTTTTTTCATTTTACTCCAGCATATTTTAGCAGCTTCAAATCCTTCCCAGAACAAAGCAGGATATGAATCTTCAAAAAGGCAGGGGGAGGCACTGTTGGTCATTGGACACACTACTGAATGTTATTGGGACCAGAAGCCCTGCCTGTCTGCATCACTGAACCCATCTAAAAACAAGCAGCCAGCTTCTAAGATGTCCCTATCCACCCTTCCAGTGTTTGCAAAGGGCTCATTTCTGTATTTACAGGACAAAAGTAAACTAGATCATCATATATTTAACCAGTGTACATTTCTCCTACTCACAGGTGGATTTTATTTATGGAATATGTTAATTTTTTAGTTAATGCTTTGAGTACTTCTCAGAAATTCAGAAATGGTTTAAGAGTTAGAGCACCCAGATTGACAGAGACCCAAGCAAGGACACGTTGACCGTCCAACTCAAATTATGAGTCAACTGAATTTCGAACTCTACCAAAACACAGGATTAAGGACTCTGCATCCATTCATATCTTAAAAACCCTTAATAGAACCAAGGCTTTTTTCTCAAATTCAATCTACTTTTGATTCGTATAAGCCTAAATTCCTAAAGTGTCTTGTGTAACTTTTAAACTTATTTTAGTATTTCAAGAATGAATGTAGAAAATGAATGATGTAACTTTTTGAGGAAGCAATTTGGCAATAAATATCAAGAGCCCTAAGCCTCAGCTGGGGCTTAGCTCAGTGGTAGAGAACTTGCCTAGCACATGCAAAGCCCTGGGTGCAATCCCCAATACTGCAAAAAACAAAGCCTTAAAAATGTTCCTAAATTTTCATTCAGTAATTGTACTTCTGAGAATGTACTTGCAGAAAAGGACTAAAATGCCGGTCACTGATATACAAAAATAAGGATTATATACATAGAGGAACATTTCATGTAAAAGAGACAAAAAAAAATGGAAATAATTCAGTCAATAATAGCGGAACTGTTCACTTACTAAGTGGTCAAGGGATAGATCATTCTGCAGTTGTTAATCATGTTCACATGGAATTTTAAGTATCTGAGAGAAATGTTCTTGAGAGAACATTAAACAGAAAAAGTAGGAAACAACTGCAGATATAGTACATACTCAACTGTCACACACAGACCACAGACATGAAGGAAAGGCATCAAAAGACCCAGCAGGTGGGATTATGGGTAATTTTTCCTTTTTCACAAGTTGTCTCCACATCTCAACATTCAGTAAGGAACATGTTCTCACATGCATGATAAATAATTAAAATAAAAGTTGCCTGGCGTAGTGGCACACACCTCTAATCCCAGTAGCTCAGAAGGCTGAGAAAGAAGAGCGCTAGTTCAAAGCCAGCCTCAGCAACGGCAAGGTGCTAAGCAACTCAATGAGATTGTTTCTAAATAAAAATACAAAATAGGGCTGGGGATATGGCTCAGTAGTTGGCTGCCCCTGGGTTCAATCCCTACTACCCAAAAAATAAATAGATAGATAGATAGATAAAAGTTATGCTTAAAAGTAGGAAGACTGGAGTGTGGCTTAGTGGTAGAGTATGTGCTTAGCATGTGCAAAACCTGGGTTGGATTCCTAACACTGTAAAAAGAATGAAAGAGAGTAGACATTCACCACAAAGCAGATTATTGATTGTAATGTATTCCTTTTTATTAAATTATAAAACTGCTGCCAATACACAAACTTGTGGAAATAAAATAATCTTTTCTCAAGTATCTGCTTTTGTGGAACACATGGTTTGAAACAAAATATTTCCATACCAACTTCTTGGTCTTCAAGCTATTTAGCACTTACAGACATACTACCAAGTACAGCTATTATATGTACAGTCAGAATTTATGAAAAGTATTATAAAGATGAATGCCTTGAAAAGATGACACAGCATAGCAAAAACCAGCTATTAAACTGGTACAAAAATTTAGTGAAAATACAATTTTAGTCCATTACGGCTTTTCATAAAGCTTCAAAAGGAGGAAAGTTTAAGACACTTCTTCTCATCAAAGGCACTTAGAGAGTTGTAATAAAATACTTCTTTGAAAGCAGTTTGAGTCCAACAGTATTTTTTATTCCTTTTCCCAGGTCTGCCTCACAGTGAAGCAGTCCTTAAAGGCAACTATAAATGAGAAAAAATAATTATTGCTTCTTAATATACATATTAAAAATACACAAGACAGGATTAATACAGATGTTGGTCCACTGAAGCAAGTAACAGTATCGTACTGTAATGTTCCTCTTAATTCTGAGCAAAAAGCCATAATAAACTCCTCTACCCAGTCCCAGACAGCGAACCTGGGTTCGAATGGGAAGCAGGAGCTCCGTTACCACCACACCTCCACGGTGCGTGTTAACTGGAAAAGATTCAACCCGGTGGCCTCGCAGGCGTGCCCGTTGGAGGTGGCTGCAGGCCCAGAAGAGTCTTTGCTTTGACAGACACCTACAATTCCGTGTCCCGGTACCGGGCAGGCTGGCCATAGTAACCGCGCTTGGAGTGCTCCGCCAGCTGTTGGCGATACTCCTCTTCCTCCTCCGCTTCACTGCCATAACTTCCTCTTGCATCCTGATAGTGTCTGGAGGGACCCTTCTGTGGCTCAGGGGGTCTGGAACTGACAAAGTGAGGGTGTTACATACCTCCCAGGCACGCCCATGCCCTCTGGCTGCAGGCAGAGGTGAAGCTTGAGTGCAGCCGGCAAGCATCCAAGGCAGATCACTTACTGACTTCTGAGCACTCTGCCCATCAACCAGGGCACTTCTGGCTCCACTCCAGGTCCACAGAGTGGTGAGGGCAGAGAAAGGGTTAGGTCAAGGTCAAGGCCGTGGCCCACTTGGACAATGAATGAGGAGCATCTGCTGGGTGCTCCCTGACCTAAGGCTGCCCCACTGGATAAAGAGAGGGTACCTTCCTCACCCTACCCCAGCCTCACCTAGCACAGAGAGTCTCTGTCAATGTCAGGCACCAAGTCCCCTCAGTTACCAGAAGCAACCTGGCCACGTTACCATCTAATTGCTAAAGAAGAAATGTCCCTCTAGCTTTCTATTGCCATAAAACTAGACTCTAGCTTCCAATCAAAATGGCCACGAAAAATGTGATTTTTTCCCCCCTATCCTTGGAAGTAGGAAATGATCCAGTATAAAACTTCAACAAGAAGACACTGTGGTGATCCCTAGTGCCTGTGAGCATTTTAAATAGGAAGCATCTTAGCAACACTGGTCAATTGCTTGTCACAGTCCCTTCAGACCCAGTTTGGCATAAGTGGCCTGATTTTGCTGCGTGATGCAAAGGAATTAAGAAGCTTGACTAAGAGGCACAAAACAGTTAAGTGACAGAAAAGGGCGAAGCCCTAGGAATTTTGCTCCTGTGCTATCCTGACACAATTTAACAAAATTGTGCTCCAAAGTGTCAAAAGCTACCAGGCACACAAGGAAAATTATCATGAATTCGTGACCATAATCTTTACAGTTACAATTGATGGACAATTACAGGTGCAGGCCTATAATCCCAGAAGGTTGGGAGGCGGAGGCAGGAGGATTGCAAGTTCAAAGCCAGCCTCAGCAACTTATCAAGGCCTTGGACAACTTAGCAATACCCTGTCTCAAAATAAAACATAAAAAGGGCTGGGGATAGCCAGGCACTGTGGTGCACACCTGTAATCGCAGCAGCTCGGGAGGCTCTCGAGTTCAAAGCCAGACTCGGCAATGGTGAGGCGGCTAAGCAACTCAGTGAGACTCTGTTTCTAAATAAAATACAAAATAGGGCTGGGGATGTAGCTCAGTGGTTGAGTGTCCCTGAGTTCAATCCCTGGTACCAAAAAGGAAAAAAAAAAGGGGGGG
>NW_025999998.1:11472424-11545636 GCF_001458135.2 Marmota marmota marmota | reverse complement strand
GGGGGGGGGGGGGCTGGGAATGCAGCTTAGTGATTAAGTACTCCTGGGTTCAATCCTTGGTACTATATATATATATATATATATATATGCGCAAGATAAACAGTTGGACAAGGGTTGAAGGGAATCCTCTTGTTCTGAAATCTGGGTAAAGAAAATTCTTCCTTCAAGTCAAAGGGTTAAGAAGCTCCCTCCTTAAGATCTTTGTTTCTGAGTGAGTGACTCTTACCTTGTGTGCTGGGGCAGGCTGGCATCTGGCTTGTACGTTTTAATTGGAACTGCATAGATATCAGGATGCTTCTGAGCAATTTCAATCTGTGGCAATTAGGAAAAAAGAATAAGAATGAAAAAATGAACCACTGAGCAATTCACCTGGCTGGTTTCTTGCTGGCCCCAAGGTTGCCTCATATCCTACTTCTTCACCCACAGAACTCCAGTTTCCATAGTTACGTGTACATGTCAAATAAGAAAGACATTTAAGAGAAATGAAGCCCTGTCAACATGCGACAACATGGAGGAAACTTGAGGGCATTGAATGAAATAAGCCAATCCCAAATATTTATGATCCACTTATCTGAGGTTCTTAAATTATAAAATTCAGAGACAAAAAGGAGAATGGTGGTTGTCAAGGCTCGGGGAACAGAGAATGGGGGTCACTGTTTGATTGGTACAGTTTTACTTGGGGAGAATGAACATATTTTGGAGATGCCCGGTGGTAATGGTTGTACAATGAATATATTTAATGCCACTGAACTATATGCTTAAAAAGAGTTGAAATGGTAAATTGTATGTTAAGTATATTTTATCACAATAAGGAAAATAATATGAAAAATGTTTAAATGCTCTTGTGACAGACTTCAATGATGAAAACTTCATCTGCTGGGCAGATTACACATTGTGGACTTTTACTTAAGTCTTTTTTTTTTTTTTTTTCTTTTCAGACAGTGTCTCACTGTTGCCCAGGCTGGTCTCAAACTCCTGAGCTCAAGTGATGCCTCAGCCTCCTGAGTGGCTGGGACCACAGGTATGCGACACCATGCCTGGCTCCACTGAAATTCTTCTTTGACATTGCAAGGTCATATATGCAGACAATACGGAAGTTCAAATGGCTCAGAAAGTACAATCAATAGGCCTTTTCATTTTAGCAACCCAATGTAGAGGTAGGACTGATTCTCTGGCAAATCTGGGAGCAAATGCAGACTCAGTTACCCAATAAACATCACAAACGGTCTAATTAAATAAAGTTACTTCTGGGAGGTCCTGATTCTCTTGTTGTACTCCCCCATTCCAGAACCCAATACAAGGCATGAAGAACAGAAGTATGAAGTTTGAACTGCAGAATCTTATTCACCTAAACTATCAGGCTTCTTGACTGGAAGAAAAAAAAGGATGTGCCAACAGCTGGCAAACCAGAAGCAACACACATAGCACTGAACATCCCTGTCATGTTCCTGGCAGTGGAAAAAGAACTGTGCACCGTTATACTGAAATCAAACCTACTCACAACTTATTGTTGACATACCCAGATCCTCTAGTGGTTTAAAAACTATTAGCACCCTGCCCCCACCAAATTACCCTTGCATTCTGTGCTTCTTGGAGCTCTTGCATTCTCTGCAATCTTGCCTTGTGATCCATCTTCTCAAATATTTTGACTTTGCCCAGGACTGATCTGGGAGTGTTGTCTTGCTCCTCACTGCTCTCCCCAACCTCCTCACCCTCAGGGGGAGGGACAGGAGTGGAGGGCTTCAGGATAGATCTTCCATAGGCAGGTTTTGCTGCAACAGGGGGAGGACAACCTTTGGTAGATACCCCTGGAATTTCATTACCAGCCACGGTAGAGGGGTTTAACTTGTATTCCTGGTTTTTAGAGAAGTCATAGGATTCTTCCCTGTTCTGGGTTCTGGCCTGCAAAAAGTTAATGACATGTTTTTACCTTGGGCTTTTAGTTTATTTTCAAATCTATATTAGTGATTTAATACACTCCATTTCCTGATCAGTTTCCAAGGGTGGTCAACAAATACCATTCAAATGAGAGATCAAATATGGCAGGGCAAACAGCCACTGGTTGGGCATCCTGAGCCCTACCTCAGGTTGTCAGAAAGGGCTGGGAGGATATCCATTGCTACACACAGAATAAACCTTTAATAATTTTGTACCACAGGATACCAGAATGTTGGAGAAGACCTCTGAACAAGTCAACTTTGGGAGTGGGTTTCTGAGGTCAATTTGCATTGTGTGTGCATGCCATGACTGGAAGGCAAGACCTGTGCCAGCCAGGGGTGAAAGAGATTGGGGTGTGGAGCCAGGAGGGCAGCACACCATGCTGACAGCCACTTCTCCTTCATACTTTGCTTCTAGCCCTCCTTGCAAATGTTCACTGATACACTGTATGAGGTCACTAATTGCTCTTCTCAGCTTGCACCATCAATTAGCGTTTTCTTCTCATCTATATTTTTGAATTAAATAGAGAAACTTTTATTGCAGGGTAAGGAAAAGCTTTGATTCCAACCAGGGGTAAAGAATTATATGCTGTATGCTTCTATGCCTCTAGGTTGATTCTGTTCTTGATGACAATTTATTAAACAAATAAATTAAGTTGCTCTCATAGTGAGAGGCATTCTAAACAATGGTAATGATTGTTTTCTTTAGCAAATCACCAGGAAGGATTTTCTGATACATCCAAATCAGATTGTGGGCAGAAAACTTTAATTGGACAGAAAAAAGAAAAACAGAGATTCTGAGACTGGTGATTCTGGGCATGCAGCATTTGTCAAATTTGTTCTTCCTTCACAAACAAAAACTTCAAGAATTGTATACCCTCTTAACGCAGTTTTTCCCTCCTTTTTTTTTTTTTTTTTTTTTTTTGGCCTTTCCCTAATTTTGGGGTTCACCCAACAGCCCACAGAATACTCTCTCTAAAAGAGAACACAGTGAGTCAAAACCATAATCCAACACCATCTCATTGTGTGTGCTCCTCTCTGGCTATCCAGGGGGTCTGGGAACACCTGCTTCCTCTTGGTCCCCAGCCTGGGCTTTCCAGCCTGGGCTTCCCAGCCACGTACCTTGGGCGGCTCAGGTTTGAATGCCGGGGGCGGGCTACTGTCCCTAAGTTGATCTCTGCTAGCAGCCCTCCTCGTCTGAGCTCGTGGCTCTGGACTGGGTTTCCTTATGCTCTACAAAACATAAACGTGCATTCACAACAAGAACATCCAAGCAGAGAGCAGAGAGCACTCGTCTGCTTTGCTGGAGTTCAGAAATAAAAGTGTGAGCCAGAGCTTTTTACTGAAAAAGCAGATAGATACTGGGTACCCTCCTATGAGCTTAAGACACATTTATGATGCTGGCTGCATCCAGTGTAGTAGACTCTGCCTTTGAAGTACAATTACCAAAAAAAAACCCTCCTAACATCTAGTGTGTCATCAATAACTATTAACATTACTAAAGCATTTGTTCATTTATATCTGTAGATATTCAGAAGTTATTCTTTTATTCTTTTTGTAAATTTATTAATTTTTTATTTTGAGACAGGATCTCGCTGAGTTGCTTAGGGCCTCACTAAGTTGCTGAGGCTGGCTTTGAACTTGTGATCCTCCTGCCTCAGCCTCCAAAGCCACTAGGATTATAGGTGTGTGCCATTGCACCCAGCCAGAAGTTACTATTTACAACTTGTCTAGCAATATATAAATTTTTTATTGTGGTGATGGTATGAGTTTTTCTCCCCCTTCAACTTATTTTTTTTTAATAATTCTATTTCATAAAGAAAAGTGTCATTCATTAGAATGAATTAAATTGCTAAAGGGAAGTTTATAGCAATAATTATCCAAATATATTTGGGTAACCTTGTCTACAAAGATCATTATTCTGATATTCTCTAAAGTGCAACTAATAATTGCTCTGGTCCTAAATTAATGCCTACGTAATTTCTAGGACCACGTAAGCTGTCAAATCACTGGATACTGGTTGCATGGTACATTAGATGTATAATTGATCATAATTGCAATTAAAAATTGAAATAGAAAAGAGAAGGAAACTGATATGGAAACACTCAGAAGCTCTGACAAGATTAGAAGGTTAAAGGCAGAGTGGAGAAGAAAAGCAAGGGCTCCTAAGAGTACAAAGAGAGAGAGACCTAATCAAAGGTTACAAGTAAGTACAGCAATACCGTATTTTAAAAAGAATATTCAACTTATAATTTAAACAGCTGGCACATAAAGCCATTCCATTTATCCATCACAACCGAGGGCAGGGGTGTGACAAGCACTGAACACTCAACCTCTGCTGATGGCACTTTTGGGTCCCACTTTCCCAGGGATTGCAGCCACAATGATACAGGTGCTGACTCTGAGTGAAACTCCCTGGCAGTCTGCTCCAACCCTTAGGAATACCTTCCACAGCACCTGAGTTAACAGGTGTCCAGAAGAATTCAAGTGAGACAATGCAAGACTCTCCTTTCCTGCCCATGGCCTTGGAGCCCGGTGCCAGCCTCGCCTCACCTCCTCGTGCTGCACCGGCTCGGAGGAGCGGGTGATGGAAGACACCAGCGGCTCCTCAGCTGGCTCATCCAGCTCATTGTCAGTGTAGGCACCTCCTTCGCCGTCCGTGTCTTCAAAGTCACTGATGAGGCGGCTGTCGCAACTCAGATAATCCGCGCCCATGGCAGTTAAGTAGGACATGCGGTCTTCAGGGTCATCATCCATCCCTTCCATCTAGAGGAATTTGTTTTGGAGGGTCAGTGGGGTCTGACGTGGCTCTTGGGAGTGTGGACTCAAGGAAACTCCCAGGGACATGGCCATGTGTCTGAAACCTTGATACACCCTAGATGGGGAGGGTTCCTTTATTTTCCTGAAATCACTTGGCTCTGACTCAATGTTGTCACGATGTCAAGTGTGGTTCAGGGACTCCACTTAGGAACCCTCCAGCCTATCCTTGCTACCATCCATCCACAACTGAGCCACATTTCCTCTGGTGGTTGTGCTTTTCTTCCGTAATCCAGCTTCACTAGCCTTTTCTCCTGGTATCTGTCCCTTAGTAATAAATGCACACTGCCCTGTGCTACACACATCTCCACTCATCTACAAGATTCTCAGATCCCTGTGCGACTTGTCCTCCCCAGGGAGCCTTGGAGAGTATAAGCACCTGAAAGATGCTTATAGATACCTAGACTAACCATCCAGTTCCCAAAGTACACGACTTAATCAATTCTGCAACAAAATCATCACTAGAAAGGCTCACAAACTACCTCAATTCAGCTGAAGTACAGGACGCTAGCACCAAAGACTCCCAGAATGAAGGGGATCGCAGGTTCTACAATCTTTCTCTGTAGCACAGCCATGCATAAACTCTATCTATGGAGGAGATGCTACTCAATTTTAGAGGCCTAGCACTTTAATATCACCTATTCAGACTCCTAGAACTATGGTCCATTCTCTACCAACCTCTTTTCTAAGCAAATAATTCTAATTCCATTAGCTTTTCTTTGGGTATTAATTTTTAATCATGTTCTCCATGGTCCTCAACCTTGCCTCTCATCTCCACTCTAAGTTTCCCATGTCTTAGTAAGCTTTGGAGCTCAGCACAAGATCTTGTAAGCTCTGATTAGTGTACTTGAAATACAATACTAGTTACTACATTAAAAGTAAAAGGGGAGTGAATGTAGGGCCACATACATCACATTCTGCATTAAAAACAAAACAAAACACCATTTGTTAGTTTGTTGGAAAGTTTGTAAGATTTCAGACTTGAGGAAAACACATATTGGAATCACTTTGGCCATGGTATTACTACATTCACTGCCCTCTTGAGGAAGATTCAGAACACGAACTCTCACCTCACAGCAGCACGTCTAGGCCACATACCTTTCCTTCAGAGACCCAAACTGCTTCTCCTTGCTGATGCTGAATGGTGTCCTTCAAGCTGCCAAACCAGCTATCATTGGCTGAACTGAGGTTGATTATAGCTATATAAATGTAAACAAAAAGATTTACATCAATTTCCAGAGTAATGTTTTTTCAAGAAGCTCTCTAACATAATTCATATGTCTTTCTGTCATATTTGAATATAAAACTCTGGTAAATTCAAAAAGCCTATGTAAATCCTTTTAGTTGAATATAATTTAAGCTATTAACCACCTAGTTGTTACAACTTACATTACAGGCAGGTGTTATAAAACTAATAATGGGTTTATTTCCAGAATATCTATTCTTTAGAAATGCTACCTTTAAAAATTCTATTTTTAAAACAATACATTTTCAGCAGCACAGCAAGTCTAAAACAAATAAAATTATATTTTAAAGATCACTGTGGGACACAGTGGCACACGCCTATAATCGCAGTGACGGGCAGACTGAGGCTGGTGGATTCTAAGATCAAGGCCAGCCTCAGCAACTTAGCAAGACCTGGACTTAAAAATTAAAAAAGAAGAAATTACATAGATATGAATATGATAAATAAGAAAAATAAACACTAATATACTAAGTATTAGGAACACTTATATCATTTTGAGAGTTGTCAACACTTTTAGAATATACAAACAGATAAACCAAGCTTGGCTGGTATATATTCAAAGAATGAATCTTTTTCTATTCAGAACAAAATATACCTCACATAATAGCACTTACTCTGGGTCAGCCAGAAACTATTCTAAGTACATAAACTCTATGAGGGAGGTATTGCTGTCAAGACCATCTTACTGATGAGAAACCAAGGCACAGTTGTGAAATTAACTCACCCAAGGTTTCACTTCAAATAAGAAAGGAAACTGGACACAGACTCAGAAGTTTGTCCTTGGAGCCTACGGTCTTAGCCAACACACCACACAGCCCATTGGAAGACACAAATTTAGAGCATATATAAAATGCTAACAAAGTGCAACATATGCAGTTGCTCTTTACCATATGTACTAGAGATAAACCAGACAAGTAAAGTGGTCCAAAATAATAGATTAAATTGTGTCTAAAATTATCAGACTGCAGGTAAATTGGAATTTAAAAAAAAAAAAAACTGCCATGGCTTTTTATTAGAGGACATAACAATATATATCACTTCTAAAGCCCCAAAGAACCATTAAGCAACTATGTGAGCAACTTTAAGTTTCCTTCAGAGTAACATATAGTTTTCTTTCATTTAAGAAGTTTCAACACTGACCTTGGAAAATCCTGAATGAGCTTACAATTTCCTTGGTTATTAATTATTTACAACATTAGAACAAACCGATCCATCAGGCAACCCAATGAAAATTAACCTTGATGCCATGGATTTTTGTGTCCTTATCATGGTACTTCACAAAGATTAGTGTGCTTATTGCTAAAATATGATGCAATGCACTTACATACAGAAGTGAGATTGTGCACCCCAGAGACAAAATAAGTGACTTGCACTCAGTGTAAAAAGAATGTTAAGCTCTCTGTTGGGGTGATCTGGTTACAAGTACAGTATGTATTTATCATAAAGAAAATCTAAAACTTAACTTCTATATAAAAAAAGGAAAGAAAATCTAAAGTTGATAAGGCCACTTAAGAAATGCAGAAAATATGTTCATGCCCCTTGATAAAATGAATGAAGTCACAAAACCTCTGAGTTCATATTAATAGTCAAATGTACAGAACAAAAAAAGAAGAGCTTCCCAGTAGCGAATTTCCTGGGCCACATACAAAGGTAATACCCATCCAAGTTGATAACGTCTAACTTTGACCTGTTACAAGCCTTCATGGCTTTCAAAGTAAGAAAGTAAAATTCTCAAAGCATCATCACTCAGCCACTCCCTGGGCTGGAAGCACCAGGACTCCAAGAGCATCCATGCCTGCTGTGAGTGTGGTCTGTGCTATCCCAACCCCAGACAGGGAGGCTGAAAGCACGAAGAGCAGCAGCAAAGGGTAACACGGTACTGGATTGGGGAGAAATTGGGAGTGATTACTAATTGGGCACAAACGATCTTTTTGAGGTTATGAAAACACTCTAAAAGTGATTGTGCTGGTGGCTGCACAACTCTGAATATATATAAAAAACCATGAAGTGGATACTGTAAATGGGGACACTGATATGTAAGTTATATCTCAATAAAGCTATTCCCGTGGCCATGTCAACACTGAAGTGCTAAGTGGGCAAGCAACAGCAAAGTGCTTGCTAAGAGCACAGCTTGTCATCCTTGTCTGCTTCCTGTGGTCAACAGACTCTGCACTCCCTGGGGAAACTGACAATCATCTACTGCAGTTTGCATTTTCTCGGCTGGTACAAGATTCACTTTTCTCCCAAGCTTTTTTAAAGACAAAATAAAGGTATAGAGATTTGTTCTTTACAATATGATGAAAGATAAATAAGTGTAAAGTAATATATATCACTCATAATAATCAGTCGTATTTGTTCAGCACCTCCCAAGTCCCAGGACTAAACTATTCAAATTCACATTACTGAAGCCTAGAAAGCTGACCAAACAGCTAGACTATCCCACAGTGCTTCACAAGGCCACAACTTAACATGGAGGGTGGGTTTCTAAGTCCATAATTCCACTTCAGTGGTCTTCCAACTATGAACTCAGCACTTTGAAGACCCTAAGAACACATGTAATTCAAACTTCATTTTTTTAAAAATAATTCTTGTAACATGTACATGTAAATGCATTTTATCTCATATATTATTAGAGGACATAACAATATATATCACTTCTAAATATATAAATTGAGAAGGGAAGGCAAGTGTAACAACTTACTATGACAAGTCAACTTGGTTTTGGGCAAATCTCAGAACAAAGTGTTTCTTGTTTAACTGGGACTATCTCGAGATTATAAGGAAAGACATTTAATATTGCCATTACTAAATACTCATATTTAGAAAAGAGGGTTTTCTTGTTACTACGTAGAAAGGGGGAAAATAGGATATTGAACTTAATGAGACTACATGAAACATAAAGCTTGACTTCAAAGTGCTGGGTTCTTCACAGCAACCTTTATTATTCTCATTTATTAATTCATAAAAATACCCTAAATTTAAAATCATAAAAAAACCACAAATATTAATTCTGCCTAAGATTCTGCTGTTTAGGTTTGAAAACCAGTATTTCTGGTCATGGCACATACCAGTAAGTCCCAAGATGTCAGACTGATTAGGGGGTGGGGTAGGAACACAGGGCTTGGTGAGGACATTGTTCGGCTTTGAGGAGTCAAACTTGGAAGTCTGGAAGAAAATTATCAAAGACCACTGGACAGAAAATGGGGCTTGCTGGCCAAAGTTGTGCGGCACGCTGCAGCACTTAAGATGATTCTATGTAATAGACTGGCAATTCATATTGGGATTAGGTCCCTTCAAAGTTCTAGAAGAAACTCAATGCCCGGTGTTTACACTTCAACCTCTGGCTCTCAACTTCCTGTCTAGCTTACACAAGAAATGACCTGGTGTGCCAGGGGAGTTCTTTGGGGTCTTGTTGTTGTTGTTGTTTGGTTGATTAGTTTGGTTTGGTTTGGGTGGGTTTGCTAGGGATTGAAATCAGGGGGACTCAACCACTGAGCAACATCCCTAGCCCTATTTTGTATTTTATTAGAGATAGGGTCTCACTGAGTTGCTTAGTACCTTGCTTTTGCTGAGGCTGGCTTTGAACTCACGATCCTCTTGCCTAGGCCTCCCGAGCCACTGGGATTACAGGCGTGCTCCACTATACCCAGCCCAGAAGGGGTTCTAACCTATGTTACACACATTTGTACCCTGCCTGTTTGCTAGGCCTGATGCTGGTCTCAGACACATGGAAGTGGATAATGTATACTCTCTGCCTTTAAACATCTTGTCGTAGAGCTAAATGAGGGGTTGCTAAATGCTCTATCCACAGAGGCCCCCCCAAATCCTCAATCAGAAGTTGATTGTGGCCTGTGCTTCAAAGAGAAAATAAAGCTGACCCAAAGCTAAGAAAAGAGAGTGCCTACAGTCCCTGGCTACTTCCTTCAGCCTGCTCTCCTTTTCATCCAGCCTTCATCAGCCTGGTTCTTCTATAACCCATTATTACCTTTCCTCATTTCTCAGATCCTCACATGAACCCAGAATTATAATGTCTGAGGGAAGCTTCTAGCCATTCAGTGGACTTCAAGGCAGGGTTAAAAATGAAGTGGGAGCGGGTTTTAATCACTCATGAGGACATAGGCTTGTTTTCTTATCTGTTAAAAGGAAGCGTTGCATTACTGGCTGTTCTAAACATCGAAAACGTGAAATGCTCCAAAATCTGAAACTTTTATAAAGCCCAAACCATGTCACAAGTAGAAAACTCCACACCATGAAATTCTGTTTCATGGAAAAAGTCTTTAAAATATTGTTATAAAATTCCCTTCAGACTATATGTCTACAGTATACATAAAACATAAATTAATTCTGTGTTTAGACTTGGGTCTCATCCCTAAGATACCTCATTATGTATAATACTCCAAAATCCCAAATCCAGAACATTTTGATCGTAAACATTTTAGATAAGGAATAATCAACCTATATGATCCTTTTTTCTCATTGGAATAGTATGTCTGTGCTATAAGGTACATGTGGTATTAACACAGCATCACAGATACTAGAGAGTACAGTTTTTGAGACATGATCTAAGTTGTCCAGGCTGTCCTCGAATACAGGATTGCATGACCAAAAAAATTATGTAACTCTTGTAAACTCTTAATTGCTAAACAAGTCTCCTGCCTCAGTCTCCTGAATAGTTGGGACTACATGCATGTGTCACTGTGTTTGGCTTCTACACAGGATCTTTGTGCAGACATCACTGGGCCTGTCTTCTAGCCTAAAAAGAGAAAGGCCGGACCACTGTTCCCTGCTGCTATGGAAACAGTAATAATAATAACTACTACTAGTGGTTGTAAAATGACAGAAAAGATATGCATGCTCATGCTAACAGCACAACCTCAACAATGCCCAGCAATCTAGCTTATGATGGATCATTTCCTCCTGTGCATTTCATTGAACTGTCAGTTTTCACCAGAGTGAAAGTGATGCATCTTTAACAAGCAGCCAAGTGACAATAAAACAAGAGGCTTATGTGTGCGCGTGCACACACACACACACACACACTTACAAACCCACTTCCTCCTCAGTATCAGAGAAATGCCAAATATGACAAAGGTTGATGATAACTGGCACTGAACCCTAAAGAGCTATCATTATTGAATGGGTATTACATCTGTGCAGTATCCTCATGATGCTCCCAGAAAATACAGCACTTGCATGACCAAAAATTTTATGTAACTCATTTAAACTCTTTAATTATACCATATTCACAGAACTAGTCATTTATATAGACAGACATATATTTAGTTACTAAAATATGCCATATTTTTAGACCATTTTAGTTTCATGAGTAATAGCTGCAATGGGTCTTTATTTCGGGGACTTAAAAAAATCCTGTTATGGAAAATTCTAAACATGCACAAAAGCAAAGGACAGTTTAATGAACTCATATACACAACAAGCAACTTCATGACTACCAATTCCTAGCCAGTCTGGTCTTATCTATATACCATCTTCTCCCCTCCCTGAAGTTTACAGAAGCAAATTCTAGACATTCTACTACATCATCCATAAGTATTTTGTTTAGTATATATCTCTAAAAGATAAGTATTCTTTTGTTTTTTTAAAATACAATCACAGGCTGGGGTTGTGGCTCAGAGGTAGAGCGCTCACCTAGCATGCGTGAGGCACTGGGTTCGATCCTCAGCACCACATAAAAATAAAAAACAGATATTGTGTCCACCTATAACTAAAAAATAAATACTAAAAAAATACAAACACACATTATCACACTTAAAAAAAGAAAAATAATAAATCCTTAAAATCATCCAATATCCAAATTCTTCAAATTTCTTCTGGGGGACGTTTTTAAATAATTAAGACAAGTTCTTCTCACTTTGTAAGTTATGCATTGATGGTCAGCAGAGAACAATGACACAAAATCTAGAGCTGTGGGTGCTGGGCAGTGAGGTAAGTTTGATAACTAGCCTTGTATTCCCCCATGAAAGTCTGAACCTCTTCAAAATGATCACTGACAACCACATCACGGATCATTTTGATCATCCAAGTAGTCAAAATAAGTTCGTATTATAAATATACGAATGTCATGGCCTAGTATACCTGATATCGTTAACTACTTTTGAAGGAGTCACAAGCACAATTTCAAACTCTACATTCAGATTATTTTCTTACTTCTTTCATTGTTTAAATTCTCTTTCTGACTTTTGAATATAGATGAGTTTAAACTTCACTTACCTGTAAAAAGATGTGCACAAGTTTTCTTGAGCTTATTGGCTTGATCAAATAACTTCCGAGAACTTTTGTTGGATGCTGGACTCAACCTCTGTCTCATGGCTTTGACGCCCTGTCTAGAGTCTGGATTGAAGAATATCACAATTGGGAACCACTGGGTATAATTCAACAGGTCCACCGCTTTAGGAGTCACATCCAGCAGTGCGTGCTTATCCTGTTACAGGTGGGGGAAGTTACATATAAGTGGTTATGTCAAGTAACACAGCATCAGAGAGTTTGTTTTAATAAGTAAAAGCTATTTCAGGTAAAAACTGCAAAATGGAATCAAAAGGCAGAAAATATTTCCTTTCACATTATGTCCATTTTAATATTATCAATTGTTTATAACTTTTAGTAAAAAAAAATTATAGTAGTCCTCCCACCCCTTATTTGGGTTTTACTTTCTGCAGTTTCAATTACCCCAGGTCAAGAGCAAGTAAAAACAAGGGTGAGTATATTATAATAAGGCATTGAGAAAGAGAGAGAGAGAGAGACAGACAGAGACAGAGACAGAGACACTCCACATTCAGGTAACTTTATTACAGTATATTGTTATAATTGTTTGAATTTTTTGTTACATTATTGTCATCAATCCCTTGCTGTATCCCGTTCTTTCTTCTTTTGGTGGTACTGGGGAATGAACTCAGGGGCACTCTACCACTGAGCTACATCCCTGGGCCTTTTTATTTTGAGACAGAGTCTCGATAAATTGCCTGGGCTAGCCTTGAACTTATGATCCTCCTGCCTCAGGTTCGAAAGTAGCTGGGATTACAGGCATGTGCCACCTGACCAAGTCATGTCCTTCCTTCCTTACTTCCTTTCTATCTATCTATCTGTCTGTCTGTCTATTGAATATCAAGGATTGAACCCAGGGGTACTTAACCACATCCCCAGTCCTCTTTATTTTTCACTTTGAGACAGGTTCTCACTAAGTTGCTGAAGCTGGCTTTGAACTAGGATCCTCCTGCCTCAGTCTCCTGAGCCACTGGGATTATAGATGCACCATCACACCCAGCCTGTACCTGATTTATAAATTAAAATTTATTATAGATATGAATGTATAGGAAGAAACAAAGCATATATAAAGTTTGACACTATCCATGGTTTCAGGTGCCCACAAGGGCCCCTCAAAGGCATCTCCCTTGGATAAATGGGGACTACTCTTCACAGGTTATTTGGTATAATGCTGAGAAGTCTGAAGAGACAAATCATTATTGCCACAAAATAATGAATGGTTTCCTCACAGTGAAATAGCTTGCATTTACATTAACTTTTACCATTAATGATTAATAATTATTAAACTAGATTTTTATCCTAAAAGAGATTGTAGCAAACCATGATCCCATTCTTTCTCATAACATGCCATTCCAGTGAATTTTCTCACCTGCTCAATAATTTGCCTCACAGTATTTAACCGAACTACTCCACTGGATTTCTCAGATCCTGCATCTTTAGGTTCTGTTTCTGCAAAAGCAAAGTGGAGCTAATTTTAGAAATAAGTGACAATCAATGTCCCAATCTAGCATCAACAACAATGGGACACACCAGACATTAAGTGTCTCCTCATATGATGCAGCGGGAAGGATCCTAATACTTGTTTATCAGAAAGATAACCATGGGGAAATGGTTAGGCCAATCTGATAGGGAATGCTCTATGAGACAATTGGTTTGGACTCTTCAAACTGTCAATGTTCCAAGTAAGGTTAAAAAAAAAAAAAGAAAGAAAAAAACCACAAAAAAAATTAAAATTAAAATCAAATGTAATGCATGATCCTTGGAAGTGGGACATAACTGGGACAACTGAGGAAATATGAAAAATTGACTATATTAACATACAGGTTGAGTTTTGCTTATCAGAAATGTTTGGAACCAGAAGGGCTTGGGATTTTAAATATTTGCATATATATACATAATAAAAATATATAGGAAATAGAATACAGGTCTAAAACCAAAATTCATTTGTTTCATCTTTTACACATAAACTGAAGGTAATTTTGTGCAGTATTTTTAGTAATTTGTCACAGGAGGTCAGATGTGAGATCTTCAACTTGTGACATCATGTTCGTGCTCAATAAGCTGCAGATTTTGGAGCATTTGGGATCTTAGACTTTCAGACTAGGGATTCTCAACCTGAATATCACTGTATCAGTGTTCAATTTCTTGGCCACTGAGATGGAAATGGTATTGTGACTGCATAAAAGAATGTGCCTGTTCTTAGGAGATTCATGCATATAATTTAGAAATAAAGTGTTATAATGTTCTAAACTTCTAAATGGTTCAGAAGGATAAGTATGGGAGTGAGTGAGTGTGTGTGTGTGTTTCCATGGACAGGTTATAGAGGAAAGAAAGTGTATGTGGCAAAATGTTTATAACAATCAGTGGTCAGGTGAAAGATATGAGAATGTTCATTATTCTTTTGATTTTAATGTATGTTAGAAATTTTTCAAAATAAAAATTCTGGAAAACATCACTGATAGACTTACTAGCAGTTTGGAACAAGTCAGGTAACTCGTTGGCCAACTTTTCCATTGCTATGTCTGCTATGGGGCCGAATAAAACCACAGGTCTCTTGAAACCAGCTGAAATGAAACAAGACAGGCCATTAAAATAACACATGTGCCTCACTGTTCAGGTAAGAAGCAAAAGGATTACATAGGCTTTTGAAAATAACCTAATTAAATGAGAGAAATTGAACCCGGTTCTTTTCTAAAGGACGTGACTTCACTATCCCCACCATTTTTAAAGATAAACGTTTCTATGGGTAACATATAAAAACTTTGGACTGGTGGTATTAAAAGTTTTTTTTTTTTGGTCGTGCAAACTTGCCTCCACTGAGGAATCTGAACAGTAATATTTTGGAAGTCAGGCTCCATGTTAGTGTATGATTCCAACTGTACACCCTGCCTTTGGTGTAAGTGATGTAGGTAAGTTAGGACTTCACCACTGCAGCCTGGAAGTGAAGGAGAACAAGCACAGAGCCCAGGTGGATCACTTCTTGGCCCCACGGGGCCTCCTCACCTTCTCGCAGCAAGACCCTCTCATAAGCTGGGAACTTGGTGCTAACAGACACAGCAGCTGTTAAGTCTTCCCGACTCTTCCTTAGGTTCTTCTTCACCCCAGATCTCTGGCCACGCATTCTCCAAAAATCTGCCCTGTCCCCAGCATTGTCTCTCTGGGCATTCTGGACACTGGCCATCTGTTCAGCTCTGAGAGAAGAAAGCATGGGAAATGAATCTCTAGAGCCAGGACATGTGGCACATGTGCACGTCATGAACCAGATCTAGTCAGTTTTGCTTAATAACTTGGATTAGAGAAGATTCAGCTTGACAATGAAGATGTTTCTAAGGGGGAGGACAGGACATGGGGACCTTCATTTCCCCGCAGAGGCCAAAAAAAGGCAGGGTTCTCAATGAAACCCACCAGAAGGAGCTCAGTGATTAAAAACACTAAATTTGGCTCACCTGGTATGTAAGTAAATACAACTGGAACTCCTACTAAAATACAGGTATCTTTCCTAGATCCCTGAACCAACTAACAGGCATTCGCTGGGGTACATAGCCTCTCCCAAGGAAGGAGACCAGAGACAGTACAACCACTCAGTCCCTCCTGCGTATGTTGTGCAAGGCGGTGGACATTCTTTGGGAAACTGTTAAACCCAGTCAAGCCCAACAACCAAGCAAGTGATGCAAGACACTCATTGCAAACAGGCTGGTGGCTATTTCCAGTTCCAGGCCACATTCTCAAAACAAGTAGATGATGTCAAGTAGATGAGGTCATGTGGGAGAGGTCATTTGAGGGGTTTATAGTTTGGACCTGGAAAGTCCCCTACAGGCTCATGTGCTGAAGGGTTGGTCACAAGCTGGTGGCACTACTGGGAAGTGGGGAAAACTTTAGGAAGTGGGGCCTAGTTAGAGAAAGTAGGTCATTGGGGCACGTTCTTAAAGGGTCGTATCTTGTCCCTAATCCCATCCTTTCTCCCAACTGCCAAGAGGTGGACAGCTTTACTCCACCACGTGCTCCCCTCCATGATGTTCTGTCTCACTTCAAGGCCATTGTGATGGGGTCAATTGAATGACTGAAACTTCTGAAATCATGAGCCAAAATAAATCTTTCCTCCTTGAAGTTGTTTTTCTCGGGCATTTTTGTCACAGTGACAGAAAGCTGACTAACACAGGAAGGGAGGGATTCTATGGGCTTGTGGGGGGTGGGATGGGGGGCATTAAAGGGGTGTGTGGAAATGTGCAATGTGAGGTACCTGCTTCTGTTGGGGATCAAGCCTTTTTCCAATTCATTCCCGATCCTCACGGCCAGCCAGTGACCCAGCTTGCCGTCATACAGGGTATCTACCACTCGAAAGACCTCCCCTCTGGTAAAGGCCAGGCTCTGTGGAGTTTCCTTCTCACATTCAAAGTGGCTTCTTATAAAAAATGAATCCCCTCTGCCACAAGCCAGGATGTCTCTATAGACTGAAAGGCAAAAGCATGGTTTACTGCATTTGTTTTAAAGATCTTTCCTGAGTTCTGGTTTTTCCCATCTCTGATTACCCACGTCACCTTCCCTGCATCCCTGCATCCAGTGAACCCAGTGCATGGGCCTACAGAAATCACAGCTCTAACAGGAAGAAGGATGTATAACCAACTACATGAGCTGCTGAGATGGTTAATGTTATGTCTCAAATAACCTGGGCTATGGATGCCCAGATATTTGGTCAAAACATTATTCCAAATGTTTCTAGAGGGTGTTTCTACATGTTTCTAGAGGGAAGGTATTTTGGGATGAGAGTAATTATTTAAATGGATAGACTGAATAAAGCATATTGTCCTCACTAATGTGGGTGGGCCTTATCCAATCAGCTAAAGCCCTGAATAGGGCAAAAAATGAGACCCACCCTCAAGTTAAGAGGGCACTGCTCTTCTCTCTTGGTGGCCTTCAAACTGAGAACTCAGCTCTCCCCTGCCTCTGTAATGAAACCATACTGTCCTGGTTAGACCTTCCAGCTGGCTCTGCTGGGTCTCTATCTTTAATTCACCCTGCAGATCTTGGGATATGCCAGCCTCCATGATCCTATGAGCCAATTTCTTATAATAAATGCTACTGGTTCCAATGTCTCCCATGAGTTGTTTCTCTAGAAAACCCTGACTAATACAGTTGTCAATCAACCCTCTGAAATGGGCAGGGAAGAGACTATGGTGGCCCCCCACTTCACAGATGACAACCAGGCCCAAGAAGACAAAGCAACTTGTCACATTGGTCAAGGTGGGAGCCAACAGCTGGTATGGCTCTGGTTACCTGTTATATGGAAAATCAGTAATAACTCCAGGCAAAACTTAATGGCCTATCACTGTTCAGAAAAGAAGTTTAATTCCAAACTGACATACCAATGAAATTATTTCAGTAGATGGGGAGGAAACATTTTTGTACAAAGTTAAGCAGCACTCAAATTTTCTCCATATATACCTGTGACTCTGGGATCAGGCGTCAAGATCCATTTCAATTTTTTAACTCCTGTATTTTCCTATTCTGGCTCCAAGACACATCTTTCATCCTTCCCACCTCCCCCAAGTAAACTAAATGACCAAACATGCTCACCATCAGCTCGGCTCTGAGCTAAAATGACCACCATTTCACCTTTGGGGATTTCTAACAGGTAGAGTACAGCATCTTCCCGGACCAGCCCTCTGAAGTCCTGCGAGTTCACCTGACAGAAAGGAAAAACAGGAGGAGAGAGATTTCATAGTTAGGCGTCAAGTGACCTAATCTGTCTGTTTTCGTCAGTCTTCCAAAGCAAAACAAGGACGTACCAAGGTCCTTAGTGTCTCTCTACTCATACCCTCCCTAGCACTTCCCCATGGGCCTGAGCTGCATGGGCACCACTAACTTTCTTGACTCCCCAAATTGCCAATCCAATTAGAAATAAACCACTAGACCATGGATTTGTCACTGGATCAGCCAGGACCATCTTTTGGCTATGTCTGCCTCCTCCTCTCCTGTAGTTTCCCATAGAGTTGGCCAGGAAGGTAATGTGTAATAGGGAGCAGTGGGGTCTGTGGTAAAGGAGCTTGGTGATCCATGTTTAAATCAATTCAAATAAAATCCACAAGTAAGGATTCTGATCAAATCCATCCTTCTCCTATAGATCCTATCCCTGAAAGACATCTAACCTGTGTTTATGAAATCAAAGGGCGTTTATGAATTGAAGAGCATCAGCCTTATGAAAGACCATTAGTCTAATACATGGCCTTATATAACATAAGCTTCTGGCTCACACCTATTTCTGGCAAAGAGCCCCTATTTATTCCACAGTGATTGAATAGGGATCACTATAAATGGCGTTTGCAAAATAAATTAGAGAGAAAATAAAACTGAAAAGTAATAACAAGAAAAAATATTTTGAAACCAGAATTCTGTATCCTTAAAATTATCTTGAAGTGTTGGATGTTTTAATAATATTTTATAGAAATGAAAAGATACAGAATACAGAATTCCTATGAAATATTTTCTTCAGTTATTGAGAGCTACAAAATCCTTTCAATCATAAAAGAAATGCTTTATTACTGGGGAAAAAACTATCATTGATTTAGGGCCTTAATTAAGGCCAAATGTGTGATTAAGTGAAAGTAGACATTAGACTGAAACTAATCTGGTGCTTTAAAAAGAAAAAAAATAAATAAAAATGTGATTTGCTAGAGCAAGCAAGCTAACTTTTCCTTTTTTAACAATATTTATTATTTAAAATACTGTCATTCCCACCTCTCTGTCCCCAAATAGGGATCACTGAACTTTGGTGCTAATCTTTCCTCATGTGGTTTCTGTATTTCTGTACGGCTACATATATGATTTTATATGAGCTGTAGATGCTTATATTTATTTACTTAAATAAACCAGGGCCACAGGGTCAGGGGGAGGATATCAGAAGTCCCTCTGCCCATCTCTATGGCCACATGAGGCTAAACATCAATCAGGTAAAAAACCCACAAAGGTCAAAATGAAATCATGTGAGATGGATTCATTGGTTTAAAACCAAACAAAATTTTTCCCCTCACTTCCATCCCATAAAGGTTTCTGAAAGATAAATGACAACTATACCAGATAAATAATAAGCAATGAGATGGGTCAAGCCAAGCAGGAAAAAATAAACATATTTCTGTTTTGGGTAAGACATTACACAGTAGCATAGCCCACTCTTGCTTTCATTTCACACATCAATCTGTCACCTTTACAAAACAGAACAGAGCCACACTTAAAAACCCTCCAACTGAAAAATGCCATTAGTCTATGGACACAGTTCACCTCCCAGATTCAGTTTGGGCATGAAAGGCAGCACGGAAACAAATGAAAGTAAAAAGAGCCAGGGCAGCACTTTTGCGCTTTGAGGGTTAGACCACACCGTCCTTTCTGATAAATATCCTCTTTCATGAGCTATTTAGTAGTCCACAGGGTCCAGTCCGGTTTGCTGTGAGCCTAAAGGATCCTGTATCAGCTATAGCTCACCATTGTGCAGCAGCTTCTCCGCCCTGATAGGCAAACACAATCTTTTTCACCCTTTTGCAGAGCTCAGGGCTCCTTTTGTAGTCCATAGAAAATTTATTCCCACCCTTGAAAGAGGACCACCTCACCACCTGACCTCCCCATACAAGATTACTGCAAAAGAAGCCAGTTCCCACAGTTTCTTCCTTGTCACCAGGGTGAGATCAGAAAACAAACATTTCTTAAACATAAATGCTGAGTAATATGATTTTTTACCCATTAAGTGACGCTCCCTGTCTTTAATAATGACAAACAGGGAGGTGGGACGATCAAATCCCTATATGAGCTCACTAGAAAATTTAGAAAACACTGCTTCCCCCCCACCACCAACTCCCCAACACAAAGAGGACAGATTTATTTTATCCTTGAACTTTAAAGAGCAAAAGCTCCAGATCTCCAGCAGACACCCGATGGCTTCACAGCAGTTAGGAATTATGCTTCTTCTTTATTAGCATATTTACTGAGCGTAAAGTGGTATGCGCTGGCACCTGGACAGGATTTTTATCAGCAGCATTTGGTGGCGCATGTTTCCTAGGATCATGTGCTACAGCTACACTCAAGTAGCGAGTTCACTCAAGTCGCAAGTCTTCTAGGAGCCCAACTGGAGCCAAGGAGGGTCTAGAGTTTCACTGGAAAGCTTTAGCAAAGCTCATGATCAAGGTCTGCCCTTCCCCTACTCCAGAAATGAAATCTGAACTACTGCCATGGAGCCAAGTGCTGAGAAGGAAGCAGCCATCTGCTTTTGTACTTTGCTGTTTTCTCTAGGGTTCTGTGAATTTCTCTCTCCTCTCCTTTGAGCCTAGAAGCACTTATCAGACCCTCAGTAAATGACATATGGGCTTTCCACTAAAATTAACAAGGAAAAAGCAAACAAACAAACAAAAAACAAAAATGGAAAGAAATTCCAAAATTTCAATGAAGACAGTTCTCTAGCATGCTATATGTCTATAGCAACGGCATACTTGGCATTAAATATCAAAATTGAGTTATTTTTTAATTGTTTAACACCAACAGATTATACAAACATACAGCAATTTTAATAAAACTACCAATATGTTGGGCTAGGGATGTAGCTCAGGGGTAGAGTGCTTGAGAAGCAGGCCCAAGGCTCTGGGTTTAATCCCTAGTACTGCAAAAAGAATAAAGAGAAACAGAAAAGAATTCTACCGATATGTTATGAACCAGGAATTCTTTTCCTGGATGGTTTTAAAAGTGAACAACATACTGAGTGGCAGCTGTGTGTCATCTGCCAGGAACTGTGCTCTGGGCCTTAGAAGTACTCTCTTTTAATCTTGCCAGGGTTCCTGAGAGGTAGGTATTCTCATCTCCACTCAAGAGACCTGGAAACCACATCTCAGGGTGAGCCAGGGTCACAGAATTACTGAGAGGCTGGAGCAGGGCTCAGATAACAGGGTCTGATGTTAATAGTCATGCCTATTCAATTAGGTCACAAGACCCATTGAAATTTCTTTCTTGCAGGTTCTTAATTAGACTCTTGACTTTTTTCATTAATCAAACTACTAAATTCATAGTGTCTTAAACATTATAAATTCTTGTAGACCAAGGGATGAGTTTTGGATTCTAGAGCAGATGAGACAGGGCCTATGTGAGACAAGGCCTCAGGGCTGAACATCAACACACTTGTCACTGACTGTTTTCACAAGATGACCACCTCCTTGTGAAAGAACACCCAGAAAAGCCCACTCAGCAAGAGACTTACGGAAACAGGGCTGCGCTTCCCTCACCTTCAGAATCTGGTCTCCCTCCTGAAGGCCTTCCTGCTCTGCAGATGTGCCCTCTTGAATGCCAGCAACAAATATCCCAACGTCGTTGCCACCAGCCAACCGGAGGCCCACGCTGTCTCCCTTCTTGAACTTCACCATTTTGGTGTTAGGGCTGCAATAAGTTTGGTTCCAGAAAAAAAAGAGATGAGAGATCATTTTTCAAAGGGGAGGGGAGAGGGCACACTAGCAGATGAGAGATTTAATTTTGTCTATCTACAGAGCAATTTATAGGTGACATTCATCTCATTTTTCTCATCTAGTCTATGATTTTATCCTCCTTGGGACAGTTAGGTGAATACCAGCAGGCTCACATTACTGAAGAAGGTGAAATATAAAATGTTTGCATCAGCTTATTTAAGATGAGAAAGCAAACAAAGGGGAGAATTAGGGCCAAAATTAAGCTACCCAACACTCAGTTTAGGATTCTTTTAAAAGAAAACCTGCAGGTATCCTCAGCTTTTGTCAAATGAAGACATAGAAGCTGGTCCATGGAAGGTGGTCCTAATACAGCTGCTGCTCCTGACACCATTGAATCAGAGGCTCATTATCAAGTGCAGAGCCCTGGTTACCTCTGTTCCCTTCCCCACAATGGGATCATCATGTCACTGCAGCCACTACTGAGGCACCACAGTTTAACAATGCTTCACCTGTTTGGGGCTATGCCTCTGCCAAAAGCAAATATTCAAAATAATATTCTGGAGAAGTAGGCAGGCAAGCAGGGAACATCATCATCACCAAGTTCACCTAGTTCCACAAGTTGCTTTTCAAAAAACTGATTCCACTCTCATAAATATCAGCAGTACAGGTTGGTTAAAGGTAGCTGGTAAAGAAACCTATTCTTCTGGATTTCAGTTAAGCAGATTAGCAGTGTGGAAAAGAAAACAGGAGAAAAAAAGAAAGAGAAAGAGGAGCTGGGGTTGTAGCTCAGCTGTGGAGCACTTGCCTACCATTTGTGAGGTACTGGGTTTGATCCCCAGCACCACACAAAAATAAATAAAATAAAGGTATGGTGTCCATCCACAAAGGGGGGGACGGATGTATACCCATATATTGCTTCATCTTCAGGACTAGGACGAAGAAAAGTTCTTGGAGCTGGTTTGGGTTGAGGAACTGTGGAATACAAAACATCCATTGTTACTGATGTGATGAGCAAGAGACAGTTTCTAAAGTTCAACTGTGCAAACATAACAAATATTCAAATATTATTTCAAAGTTACCATAAATGGTATTTTTGCCGCTTAAGCTTTTATAGGTACCCACATCTAGAATGGTGGGACATAATGGGTTATGGTAAAACTTAATTTTGATGCATTAGCAGGTCCTAATACTTTCTCAAAATTGTAAGAAGAGAAACAAACCACCAAAATGCAATGTGCACATGTACAAGATGACAATATTTTCTAGAACTAAAAGATCATATAATGAGACTACATATTTCCCAGGTATAAATATTTATGCACACAAAACAGGATGATAACTGCAGGGTGGCAGAGTTAGGGTGATGAGTTTGGGATCATGGATGAAAGTAAGAGGACTATCACCCATCAAATATGTCAAATATGATCAATTTTGATGGCATAAAAAGAGGATGGACTCAACCATTTTAAGAATGAGGTTTTTTTTTTTTTATAATTTCTCTCTCCCTTTCAAACCACTCTCTGAATCTCATGATTCTAAACTCAAGTGTTGACAATGAATGCCTCAAGTTGGGGGTCTAGCTCAGTGGTGCAGGATGCACTTTGCATGTACAATATCCTGGATTCAAACCACAGTCTCCCCCAAAATGAGTGGTCTTAAAGCCTCACCCGGTTCCTCTTGGTATCTGGGTTCCTTGTTGGTTTCTGTGACAACTGCAGCTGCAATGTCCCCAAAGGACTTGAATGGAGTGGGTGTGGTGCCCATTTTGGACAATCTGTTGGGCATGTCTTCCCTTGAACTAAAGCATAGGTTATGTTAACATCTCAGAGGTAACAGATTCACAAACATGCATGTGTGTAGCTCCCCAGTGTGCAAGGGAAATACATGTCATCTCACCTTGGCCTTTCCTTCAGCTTCTCATTGGAGGAATGATAATCATAATCAGAATACTGCTGGCGTCTCTCTTCTGGAGAAAATGATCGGTTTGACTCTATTTCTGAGACGTCTGTTTCAAAAAAAAAAAAAGACTTTTATAGTAAAATATTTAAGATATGTATCCGAAATTATGCTATTTCCTCAGTAGGAGATATGGGAAATGTAAGAGACGCAGGAAAAAAAAGAAGTTAACCTTAAGGGAAGGGCATTAAAAATTAATATAGAGGAAGTCAGATTCAGAACTGTACATTTCTCTTTCATCCCACATTCCTTTATAACTGCTTCTGAAGGATGAAAATTCAGTTATAGTCAATTCTCAACATCTGCAGGACAACAGTTTCAGGCTCACTACAACCAAAATCTGCAGATGCTTAAGTCCTTTATATAAAATGGCATAGTATTTGCAAGTAACCTACACACATCTTCCTGTATACTCTAAAGATACATCTAAAGATGACTTATAATGCCTGATACAATATAAACGCTAGGTAAATAGCAAAATAACAAGAAAAAGAGGTATTAAGCAATGAGTACTGAGAGATTGAGTATGTGAAATGGCAAGAGGCTTTGGCAGAGTGCGCCCAAATATTACTACATTTATGTGGATTCAGCACAGTGCTCAGTATGAGACAATTCAAGTTTTGTTTCTTGGAACCTGATGGAATTGTTTTTTCCACATATATTCAATCTGTGGTTGACTGAATCTGAGGATACAGAACCAAGGACCTGGAAGTCCATCTGTACTGTATTACATATTTGCTCATTCCCACCAAATAGATGAGTGCTTCTCAAACCTTAATGTGTATTCAGATCACCTAGGGATCTTCCTGAGGCACAGTTGTTCTGGGGTAGGGCTTGAGATTCTGCAGTTTTATCAATCTCCCAGATGACACTAATGCTGCTGAGGTGCTGGGGACCACACTCTGAGTAGCATGGAAATAACCTGCAAACTCCTAGGATACTGGGGTTAATCCTCACAATCCTTTTGCTTTCCTGAACTGCACTCTTGGCAGTGACCACAGGACCAGACTTTTGATATGCTGGAGACCAAATTAAGTTTTAAGTTTTAAATTATTTTTTACAATATATTTTTAGTTGTCGATGGACCTTTATTTTATTCATTTATTTCTATGTGGTGCTGAGAATTAAATTTAGTGCCTCACATGTGCTAGGCAAGTGCTCTACCACTGAGCCACAACTCCAGTCCCAAATTTTTATGTTTTAAAAAGAAATTCTTTTTTTAATTTTTATTATTAGTTGTTCAAAACATTACATAGCTCTTGACATATCATATTTCATATATTTGATTCAAGTGGATTATGAACTCCCATTTTTACCTCGTATACAGATTGCAGAATCACATGGGTTACACATCCACGTTTTTACATATTGCCATACTAGTGTCTTTTGTATTCTGCTGCCTTTCCTATCCCCTTCCTATCCCCTCTCCCCTCCCCTCCCCTCGCATCTTCTCTCTCTACCCCATCTACTGTAATTCATTTCTCTCCCTTGTTTTTTTTTCCCTTTCCTCTCACAACCTCTTATATGTAATTTTGTATAACCCTGAGGGTCTCCTTCCATTTCCATGCAATTTCCCTTCTCTCTCCCTTTCCCTCCCACCTCTCATCCCTGTTTAATGTTAATCTTCTTCTCACGCTCTTCCTCCCCGCTCTGTTCTTAGTTGCTCTCCTTATATCAAAGAAGACATTTGGCATTTGTTTTTTAGGGATTGGCTGGCTTCACTTAGCATAATCTGCTCTAATGCCATCCATTTCCCTGCAAATGCCATGATTTTGTCATTTTTTAGTGCAGAGAACTACTCCATTGTGTATAAATGCCACATTTTTTTTTTATCCATTCATCTATTAAAGGGCATCTAGGTTGGTTCCACAGTCTAGCTATTGTGAATTGTGCTGCTATGAACATCGATGTAGCAGTATCCCTATAGTACGCTCTTTTAAGGTCTTTAGGGAACAGTCTGAGAAGGGGAACAGCTGGGTCAAATGGTGGTTCCATTCCCAGCTTTCCAAGAAATCTCCATACTGCTTTCCATATGGGCCGCACCAATTTGCAGTCCCACCAGCAATGCACAAGTGTACCCTTTTCCCCACATCCTTGCCAGCACTTGTTTTTGTTTGACTTCATAATGGCTGCCAATCTTACTGGAGTGAGATGGTACCTTAGGGTGGTTTTGATTTGCATTTCTCTGACTGCTAGAGATGGTGAGCATTTTTTCATGTATTTGTTGATTGATTGTATGTCCTCCTCTGAGAAGTGTCTGTTCAGGTCCTTGGCCCATTTGTTGATTGGGTTATTTGAAATTCTTTTTTAAAAACCAAAAGCTTGTTTGAAATCTTAGAAACTTTCTGTTAGTTATACTCCAGATTGCCTTCTCTATTGGAAATACTAACAGCCACTTTTAAAGAAACACACAAGCAAATGCAGGAAAAGAGCAATGAGCAAATTGATTCATTATATAGGTTAGTTCTCCGAACTGCTCAGACATGTATTTCTTTTCTTGAATCAGGGTGTATGTTGCCCAGGCTCCTGGGCTCAAGTGATCCTCCCACCTCACACTCCAAGGTGACTAGGACTACAGGTGCATGCCACCTTCCCCTAGCTTGTATACATTTTTTTTTTTTTCAACTAACAGGTTTTGATTTCAGTGGCTTAATTAAGAGTCCTCTGGGAGTTTACAAGTGCACCAGAATTTCATACTGGAAACCTAATTTCAGTAGACACTTAATAAACAAATAACAATTGAACACTTAACTTTTGAAATTAAAGTTTAAAAGAGAACACTTCACTGGAAATTCAACTTCTGACTGGCTAGCTTTGCTAACCGGATGAGAATGCAAGGCCAATGGTCCTACTGACTTCTGGCTAAGCTCCCCACCATCCTCTTTCCTTACCTTCTATTTCAGAGTCACTGTCATTTAGCGAGGGGATGTTGATGAGGGTCTGCTTGCTATCTCTCAACACAACGAGCTGGAGTTTTCCTCTGGACTTCTCTATCAATTTTCGTGCATCCATTAAAGACATGTTCTCAGTGACAGTTCCATTGATCTGTATTTATGAAAAATAATAATGCTATATACAATAGAATTTTCACAGCTAAGCATGCAATTTATATGTTTTCCTTCTACAATCATAAGGGCTTTGTTCAGATACTCAAACAGACTTGGACTTAGGATCACTGAATAAAAAAACAATCTTTTTTTTTTTAACCTTAGGCAATGAATATTTTTGTTTATTATGTTGCAGGTATATTATGCATAAAAAAGTCAATCTGCATGTCCTGTGTAGAGAATCCATAATTCTTACTCTCCAGAATTTCACATTCCATCACAGACATAGCAAACTTAAAAACCAAAACTGTTAATAAGAAAAATGGAAATTAATCCTTTAAGAAAATAACACTTAAAAAAATTAGTGCACTAGTTATACATAATAATGGGTTTGGGGTTGGGGTTATGACTCAGCGGTAGAGCGCTCGTGTCGCATGTACAAGGCCTGGGTTCGATCGTTAGCACCACATAAAAATAAATAAATAAAATAAAGTTATTTAAAAAATGGGGTTCATGCTGACATATTCATAAATGCACATAACATAATTTTCTCCATTTCAATACCAGTACTATTTCCTTCCCTTCCCTCCTCCCTTCCCCGAGCCCCTTCCCCTATTCTACTGGTCTTCAACAATGCATTCCAATTTTATATATAACTATAATGCATTGAGTAAAAATAAATAAACAATAATTATCTTTTAAATTAAACGTAATCCTGAATACCTGGCTCCCAAATGCAACCATGTAAAAGCTGCAGTATACTCTGCTAATTTATTTAACTTGCAAGCTTAAGACAATTGTTTGGTTTACTACTGGAACATGTTTCCTCACTGGAGAGGTTTACGATAACTATTAAATTTAACCAGCATTCATATACTACCGCTCTCCCTTTCATCTTTCCTTATTTTAAGGAGTAAAAACCTCAACTTTAAGTCAACAGGAAAAGAGACAGTATTTTTTGAGGTTTCTTTTAAAAAGTGACACTAAAGGGGCTGGGGCTGTAGCTTAGTGGCAGAGCGCTTGCCTAGCATGGGTGAGGCATGGGTTTGATCCTCAGCACCACATAAAAATAAACAAATAAAATAAAGGCATTCTGTCTATCTACAACTAGGGGGAAATAAGTAAATAAATAAATAAAGTAAGTAAGTAAAGTAAGTAAGTGACATTAAAGTAGTCCAAAAGAGCAATGAGCAAATGGATACATTATATAGGTTAGTTCTCTGGTTTTTCTTCTTTTTCTCCCCCCCCCCCCCCCCAGTGCTGGGGATGGGACTTGGGGCCTGGCATGTGCTCTACCATAGTACTATACCTACAGCCCTGAGTCTGGTTTTTCTGATAAAATCATCTTGCTGTGCTGCTCTTCCTATTGATTCCCAACACAGCCAAGTTTTTCTTTATTGGTATTTGAACATGGAGTTGCATACTAGGAATGCATTTAGGAACACAGCTGTTCTCTGTCCTCATCCACCCACCTTGAGAATTATGTCCCCTTCATGAAGATTGCCATCTTTAGTTGCCAGACCTGTTCTGGTCATCTCCTTGATGAAGATCTGACTCCCCAGCCGCAGACCATACTCTAGAAACAAAAACATAAATACACACATATGTCAGCCTAGCTACTATTTAAAAAATTACAAAAAATTAATATCATGTGGAATGTTCTATTGCTATGGGCCGAGACTCTTATTTTTAAAAAAATCAAGGTCATTTAAAAAAAAAAAAAAGAGGCAGAGGAATTATTCCACATTTAAAAAGAGACATAAAAGCCAAAGGCAGTGCATGAACTCCATAGATCCTTGATCCAGCACAGGGGAGGGGATGGGTCACGATATTTTGGACTAATTCCAAAATGAGCTATATTATAATATATGACGGGCTATTAATATTTATTTCCTTAAGTGTGACAGTGGCATTGTGATATAGGAGAATGTTCTTATTCTTGAGAGATTTCACCTGCTGGAATATTTACTGGTAATGAGTAAAGCTGCTTATAACTTACTTTCAAGGGGGTTCAAAGAAAAAAGGGAGGAAAAGGACTTAGAAAGCAAATGTAGCAAAATGTTAACAATTGGTAGAACTGGGTGAAGGCTATAGGTGTAAGCTCCAAAATTAATACTTTTCAAATAAAATGTTGGAAACAAAAAAGCAACTCAGCAACATCTTAATAAGACCTTCTGCTGACAATGAGGCTGCCCCCACAAAGGAAAAAGGGGAAATACTCCCTTCTGTAACAATGTAGCCGGTACAGGGTCATGCGCTGAAAGTTCAGTGTGTGAAGAAAAGCAGTAAGACAGGCAAGGTAATTCTGAAAGAATTCAACTAAAGCCAGCAGAGCTCTGGGTGTTCATGCACTTGGCATTACTATCAAATGAAAATAACACATTAACTAAGGATGTGTATTTTTAAATATTTTAAATGTTCTTCAAACTATTCTGATTTTCCTTATTAAACCTGTAAAAACATGGCATTTTAAGGATGAATTTTGGTTACTTTAAGAAGCCATCACAATCTAGAAGTCTGAAAACAAATACATTCATTTTTTTAAAAAATTATCACCACTGTTCTGAAAGAAAATCTTATTATAAAACAGTAACTTTCTCTAATTCAGGAAAGTTATGAAGTAAATTTAAAAATTAAGTTTTTGATGGTTTACAGTAAACCTGAATCCCTCACATACACAAGGAGCTGATAAGAATACCAAACAGGAAGGGTGAGGACTCCTCTACCTTCATGGGTGATGACCCTCTACTGGTCAAACAGCATCACAGCCCCGGACACAAGGCTGACAAGTCTGACTGAATAATTTCTTTCTTATATAACAATACCCCCTCTCTCTATCCTCTTAAAAATTGCACTTCTGTTATACCTTTGCAAATAGATTTGTTAATGTATGTGTGGGCATTTCTTAAATGAAGAAATCAGCTGACCAGCTTCTAAGACCTTGATATGCAAGGTGATATGGTGCCCAATGAAATGAGCCTATGAATTGATGGTATTTTTTCCTTAATCAAATGTATGTCTGACCTATTGTTGAACTTCTTATGCACACTATTCTTATGCACACTAGACAGTGAAAGCTAAGTTATTACATAATCTTAGCAAAGGGAGAAAAAAATTCTTTTAAAGTGGAGGGCTGAGGCTGTAGTTCAGTGGGAGAGCACTTTCCTAGCACATGTGAGGCTCTGGGTCCAGTCCCCAGCAAATGCTCCCCCCACAAAACACACACACACACACACACACAGAGAAGTGGAATTGTTTATATAGTGATTTCCTGATTTGGGGAACAAAATGGTCAAGAAAGAGCAAAAACACTGTATGAACACAGAAGCATAACCCCCTTTTTTTCCCCTTGATTTACTAAGACTGGTCATGATGGGGGCAGTCTCTTAGGATAATGTGTTTCTAAATTGTGGGGTTTGAGATCAACTTAGAGGGCTGCAACCAGTATTTTAAAAATTTAATGTAATGGAATTCTCAGGTACACCACACTGAAAATGTAATGTTCCACCAAACTCCTGTTAAAGTTTTTGACATGGAGGTGCTTCTATGATTGTTTACAAGAAATAGTTATTTTCATGGCAGGAGCTAGGGAAAGAGGGAAGAAGGTGGAGGAAGAGCAAAAGGAGAAAGAAAGGAGAAGTTTGAAAAGCAGTGCATTCAGGAACTTAAGATCCTGGGTGCATGCCCCAAAGCATAGGGTCAGACTCTTAAAGAGGTGTCTCTTATCATATTCTCACTCTAAAAACTTCTCTACATCCCATCTGTCAAACTAGATACAGGGTGGTTCTTATTCTGCTTGAGGGTTCTTGAATGATCACCTCCTCACAAGAGTTATAAAAATTCTGTGAAATCATTACACCTAAGATGCACCTTCCTCAGGATGATGCGTTCTCAGCTTTCAGCTTTATTTTCTTACCCTGAACCCCACTCAGCCCCTCACATTATTCTTCAGTTATTTCAATAGGCACCTGGTTATATAACTCAACCCTTTATGAAAAATTAAGAGAAAACAAGCCCTCTCATCTGGCAGGCTATTTAAATGCAAATCCCGAAACTGAAAAGCAAGAGGTCTTTCACTTTCACTTTGCATGGGGGTGGGGGCACTTTTCATCTTTTTTTCCCTAGAAATAACCATTGGAGAGCAAAAGGAGATATGTTAGAAGAAATTTTAAGTCAGAAGACAAGTACTGATGCTAGGACTAGCTCAACAATGGGCTCTCAAGCCCTGTTCACTCACCTACTGATCTCCTATCAGCTACTCCCAAGGGATGGAGTTTGAGTTCTAGCTCCATCATCTACATACTGGCTTCAAGACGGGCAAGTTGCTTCCCCATCTGAGTCTCAGAATCTCCACCTATGAACTCCAGGCGTTAACTGCTTCACTAGCTGCAATATAGAGTATGCCTCTTGGATGTGATAAAATGGATGTGGCAGAGACCACCTCCACCACAGATCTACCCAAACACCTCCCTGTATCATGGTATTCCTGACCTACAGCACTAGAATAAAACTTCCTTCCACACAGGGTTCTTATAAGGATTAAATAAGAGAATATTTATCCAGCATAGCTCCTGGCATAGAACAGAAAATCAAGAAGCGCTGGAGTACTGTCTTCTCTCTTGGTTTCTCTAGCTTGAGAAGCCCACTACCTGCAGGCCCCAGGGCCACTCCATGTTTCTGATTCCATGGGGCTGGGCTGAGGCCTAAGAATCTGCATTGTAACAAGTGTCCAGGTGATATGCTACTTAGAGAACCACTGGCCTGGTAATGCAAAGCCAAAGTTGGAGAGCCTGGTTTTGCCATGGTGAAACTATTGCACAGGGCAATGGACTCTTCTATGCCTGTCTCTTTGTCTATAAAATAATGGTACAGGTGGTGCTCCCTCAGGACACAGTTTGTAAGAATTAAATGAGCCAACAGGTGACCAGCACTGAGGTCAAAGCTGGGCACCTAGGAGGTGCTATGGAAGAGCTGGTTATAACTAGCAGCACAGTGCTTGTTTTCCACCTACCTTCGTTAGGTTTGCTTTTCATCAGAAGGACCCCAATGGGCCTGTCCGAGTCTGACTGGCCGGTGTGCTCTGGCCGAGCCCTGGGCTGGGGGCTGGGGCTGCGGGAATGCAGGTGCTCTCGGCTGCGGCTCCTGGAGCCCTCGTAGCGGGCATCGGGCTGCGCCCTGCGGCGGTGTTCAGTGGGAGGGCTGTAGGTGCGATCTTCGGGCTCGTAAGCCTGGTGATANTTGTGATGGCTTCTTAAAGTAACCAAAATTCATCCTTAAAATGCCATGTTTTTACAGGTTTAATAAGGAAAATCAGAATAGTTTGAAGAACATTTAAAATATTTAAAAATACACATCCTTAGTTAATGTGTTATTTTCATTGGATAGTAATGCCAAGTGCATGAACACCCAGAGCTCTGCTGGCTTTAGTCTGTCTCTTAAACAATCAGCTATGACCCTGCCTGTGCACTAAGTCTTGGATTTTTCATCAGGAACCAGGGTCAGTTAAAACCTCAGGGAGTTAAAATAAGACAATAACTGTGAAGGCTCTGCATTCCCTGCCTCAAATGGAGAATAATAAGAATACCTGCTTCCATCAAGAGCAAAAAGCCTCAGAGGCCGGAACTCTCTACATTATGAAGATTCAGAAAGTGAGACATTCTATATGTAACTGCCTAGACTCTTCCAAAATTTAATACCACTAAAAAGAAGGGGTGCCAGGCACATGCTTATAATCCCAGTGACTCATGAGGCTGAGGCAAGAGGATAACAACTTTGTGACCAGCCTGGGCAACTTAGAGAGATCCTGTCTCAAAATCAAAAATAAAAAGGGCTGGAATTATAGCTCAATGGAAGTTCAATTCCCAGTAAACCCCCATCCCCCCCATACACACATACACACAGTGAAAGGAGGGAGATAGGCAAGGGGAAAAAGGTACCCTTCTAGATTAAAAGAGAGTAAAGAAATAATTAGATGATTAAACATGGATCCTGGAAGAAGAAAAGACTATAAAAGACATCTTGAGATATGCACTGAATATCAGGTCATACTGCAGAAATACAAATTTTCTTAACTATGTTAATAGCATTATGGTACTTAGAAGAACGTCCTTATTCTTAGATTCATGCTGAAGTAAGAACTGTCATGACATTGTGATGCTGCCTGGATAGGAGAACTGCTGGTCTTAGGAGAAGGACGAAGAAAAGGCCAGAAGGATGGCTTATGCACATCTTCACATCACCCATAACATCACCCTCCAAAAGCACTAAGGATGCAAGAAGCTAGTGGGCCCTAGGTTACGTAATTCTGTCAAATGCTCAGAAGCAAGCGGTAATTTTCTTCTGGGCATAAAAACAAAATGCTGTTGAGGCAAGCCGAAAGCCAAGCCAGTACTTACAATGGCAGCAATCTTCCCACTTTTTCTCAGCTGCTGAACTGCAAATGAATGGAGCACATCCTCCATGGGGGTGCCATTAACCATGACCACCCTGTCATTTTCTCTGTAAACAAGAAATAAAAACAGGTCATGAAAAACTCCCATCTACTCGATGGAAATCATTTATTTAGGTAGAACATAAGCAGCAAATTGACCCAAGATGCTTATTAAAGGGCTCCCAAAGATCAGTCAACTTGGTCAGAGTTCTTCTGAGGAAAGAAATTGAGCCACAGAGCTCAATTTTTTTTTTTTTTTTCAAAATGTTAAGATTTTATTTACAAAACTTTTTTGTTGTACAGAAAGTAAAAATGCTGTTACAATCTCGGTGTGACTGGTAGCCACAGACAGTTGACTCACTAATCACAGCTATCCATGCTACAGCAAGAGTCTTACACAAAAAACCTAACAGTGCTTACAATTTTGTTGGGGCAAAGTCCCCAAGCTTGGTGGTGGATTACCAAGAGGGACTAAAAGGAGGAAGGTGGAATGTTACAGGAACTATTCTTTGGCTCTTTGGGTGGGTGGGCGTCCTGGGGTTTGTATCGCAGCCACCTTTTTTTTTTTTTTTTTTTTTTTAAACANGCCAGCAGCGCGGTCCCGTGTGGTGGGCAAACAGAGCCCCCGGAGCCAAGTTACTTGCGGGAGCAGAGAGAAACCATGGAGGGAAAAGGGGGCTGGAGCGCAGACCACTTAGGAAGAAAGAGGACTGCCCCCAGACCACTGGGCCACTCCAGCAGGCACCTAGTAACGGTGAGATCTGTACTCAAAGAAATTTCTATATCTTTCTTCTGTTAGTGAGGTGCATGGAGGGCTTCAGAAAAATCTACAAACACTCTCCCAAAATAAGTATATACCCATTTGTGCTTGTTTGGAGGGAAGCAAGTCAAGAGCCTGCATCAGATTCCTAAATAAATTTTAAAGGTTGGGGGTATAGTTCAGTGGTAGACCACTTGTCTAGCACGCAAACAAGCCCCAAGTTCAACCCCAGCACAGCCAAAAAAAAAAAAAAAAAGAAAGAAAGAAAGAAATTTTAAGAACACAGAATTGTATTCCTTTAACTGACCCAAAAAATTATTTTACAATTTCACATTGCTCCTATCAAAGACTACAAACTTTGACAGGACCATATGGACTTTAAACAGAACCTCAATGTTTGACCTACCTGGCCAATGCAGCCATCTAGCTAACTTTAGATTCTGCCCTGAGAAGTTATCCTGAGAGAATTCAGACATGGATCTTTTAAATTGGCATTATCTCTTCAGGCCACAAGGCTGGCAAACTTGTGCTTTATTGCAGTATCTTTTCCCAATTTCTGCATCCCTCTTATAAATAAAGGTCATTATTTAACCAAAGTGTACTCAGTATTTTTTCTTTTTCTTTTTGGATAGTACTGGAGATTAAACCCAGGGGACCAAACGCAGGGCCTCAGGCTAGGAATGTAGCCCAGTGGTGGAATGCTTGCCTAGCATGTACCAGGCCCTGGGTTCAACACCAGGACTACAAAAAGAAAGCCAAAATCAAAACAAAAACAAAAACAAGGAACTCACACGTTAGGCATAAGCTCAACCACTGAGCTATCTCCCCAGCCATCCTGATTAAAAACTTAAAGAAAATATTTTTAGTTGTAGATGGACACAATACTTTTATTTTATTTATTTTTATGTGGTGCTGAAGATCAAACTCAGTACCTCACACATGCTAGGCAAGCGCTCTATTTAGGAAATGATTCCTAAACCGTGAAGTGATATTTGCAACTACCTTCTTATAGGGTGAAAAATAATTGCCCTCCTCTCCACAAGGGTTTAAATGTCCCCCAACATTTGGGGACTGTTAAAACATGGTGTGCTAGTTATGGCCTCAATTACTGCTTGAAGACTTTTCAAATGTTATATAAAACTGTTTTTTTTTTTCCCTAAGAAGTGCATATCAACCAAAGTACCCTGTCTAGTGACAACTGGCACAGTTGGCAGGAACCAGGGGTGGGGTGGGGGGGCGGGAGGAGACTCACTGAAGCAGGCCATCAGCTGGTCCTCCTGGGAGCACATCAGAAATGACTATGGATGTTTCTCCATTTTCAAAGTGGGGGTTGTCTCTGCCTCCAGACACTGCAATTCCAAATCCTCTTTTGGAATCCTGTTCGTTAGGGTTAGGAGAAAAATGTTAAAATCCTTCCACAAGTGGCTTTCAGGATTTATTACAAGTGCTTAATAAAATAAAGGTCAAATCAATGACCAGAGATAGCTCAGGAACAGATGGGCTTACAGAAATAAATAAAAAAACAAAATAAAGCGTCATTGTAGTAAGCGGACAGGTTTATAAAGGGAAATCCCTTATCTAAAATAAACAGCCTTGTGAAAAATGTAAAAGATGGATATGTACAGACTTGACTTATCCCGAGAAGCTGGCGGGAGAAAGAAATAATGTCTTCTGTCCACATAGGTGTGTGCTGTTCAAAGCACCAATCACATCTGCTTGCATCATGCTGGCCCAAGCTGGCACAATTCCAACTTCAGTAAAAGCTGAGTTTGTGCATATTTTTAAAAAAAAAATTTTTTTTTAAAGTCTGGGACTAAACTCTGGGGTGCTCTACCACTGAACCATATCCACCCCTAGCCCTTTTTATTTTTATTCTGCAATCCTTCTGCCTCAGCCTCCTAAGTTTCTGGGATTATAGGTATGCACCATTACACTTGACTCTAAAACTGCATTTTCGAAAAGTATATCTTTAACTCCAAGTTAAATGGGCTGCTGGTTTCATTTTTAATATAGGGTGAAAAGTACATGTATTTAAAAATCAAATCCAAACATAAAAATAGTATTGAGATCTTATGAGTGAGCAAAGCATTAAACTTTTTTTCTACATGCCCAGAAGAATGGAAATTAATATATATCCAAGGGTAGTCCAGCAATGCACACCAGTGAATCCAGGTAAAAAATAATCCTAACTCTTTTCGGTGTTAAAAAAGCTAAGCCGAGTTTCTAAACATAAGAGGTGGCAGTATAATTCTAAATCTGGGTTAGTGATTTTAAAAAAAATCTAATCAGAGAATAAAAGAAAATCTCTAGCCCCAAGGAAAAGTTCTGGTTTGGGGCCTGCTATGCTGACATTTCAAACCCCAAACGGGCTGGGTCATTGTCTATTAAACATATGGCTATGAATCTGGCAGCATCAGACACCTGGTTTTAGGTAGAGGCAGTACCCTCCTCTATACCAATCCTAAAAAGTTCCTCACTTCAGCTAATTTGGGGTCTACAACTCAAAGGTCACATGAAATTCTACCAGAATGGGCACAGAAAAGAACCAAGATGACTAAAACTGAAAATAAAGACCTGAATGGGCAAAGTTCTCCAACTAAAGAATCTGCAATAACTGTTACCGAAGTTTGGGCACTCGGGCACTGACCCAGTGACAACTTTTTCTACCTGGATTCTCACTGAACATTTAATGTGGGAATGAAATTTTCATGGAAGACAGGGCTGGAGGCTCAGGGTGGTGCTAAGGGTCAAAGGAAATCTTTAACTTTGAGGAATTCCCAATCCCCTCTAGGAGGTGACAGAGGGAAGATTCCTGTGGGGAAGAAGATCACTGCTGGGCTCAGTGGTGCTGACAGGAAGGCAGCTGGATGGAATGAGAACCAGGGATGGTGAGCTGGGGATGTGGGACAGCCACTACCTACCAGGTGTGGCCTTGGGTTTGAGCCCAAGTTAAAAAGCATAAATAAATTAAAAATAATTGGCAAATCACACAGGTAGTTCTAGACCAACTCAGCCTCACATAAAAGACTTAAAGACTCTTGGTTGCTATGCTTGCCTATAGCAGGGCTAACACCTATTATGTCTACCTAAAACTTGGCTATCAAATAAAAAGGGAGCTAACATGTACGTACGGAGTGCCAATCTCCATGGATTGGAAGCTCTATGAATCCCCTCATTCAATGAAGAAGGGTAATACCTGTGAGATGACTTTAAAAGTAAGTAAAATATACTAATATATGGAATTAATTCTTTCAATACCATGGGGAAGTGGATTTTTAACTTGATTAACTCAACCATTCTTAAAACAATCAGGAGAGCAAGAAGAACAGAACCCGTCACCTGATTCCTAAGTCAATCTTTTCTAATTTAGTTTGTGTTTAAAACTCACTTGACGGTTATAAGGTATATGGATTATAGTGAAAAATATCCACCCTCAAACAGTACATAGGTTATTTTCATTCTTCCCTTACTTTTCTCTTTGTTTCATAACCTGCACTGTCTAGAAATAAGCGACAGCACTCAATATTCTATGAAAGGTTCCACAGTATACAGAACTTAACCACAAAACCTAACAGCAGGCAAATCTTTGTTAACACTGTGGTTACTGCCAGCTAGTACAGATGATGCGTGATCTATCTCAAGAACGGAAACATAAGTGGGTGGACAAAAATAAATAAGATCAAGACCTTGACCGTATAACACAGGACATGTGCAGAACTCACCTTCTGTAGGGTCACAGTGTACTGTTCCCATATCAGCTCCTCCATGCCTGGGGCCTGTTTTAAAATAAGCAAAAACAACTTGATTAAAGCCGCAAATCTCTCAGTGCCAGAAATAAAACTGTAACTGTAATTCAGGATGTCTCAATTTAAAGTCCAACTCCCAATTTCTATGTATCAGAAAGTCAAAATGTGCTCAGAATGTCATGCTACCTATTTTCATACTCTCTTTCCATGAAATGGTTTCCTTAACACAATACTAGAAAAATTAGAGAAATACATAGTGAGAGCCCCTTAAAAAAAAAAAAAAAAGGATAAAATGTTAAGGGCTGAGCCCTTTTATCATCACCACTCACACTGTCAACATAAAAACCTTTAAAAAAAAAATGTAATTAAACTATGACAGTGGCCCATCTCTGTAACCCTAGCTATCCAGGAATATCTCAAATTCAAGGCCAACCTGGGCAAATTTAGCAAAACCCTGCCTTGGGGAAAAAGAAAAAACAAAAAACAAGTTTTCAAAAGATTTTCCCATTTTTAAAGCATTCTCGAACCAACTTCCCTCAAAGGTAAAGTCAGGCAAATTTTCTGCATATTTAAGTCAAAAAAAATTCTCGACCTTATTGACAAGGGTTCTTTATAGGTTATCTGTGGGATCTTTTGGCTTTTTCTCTATCAGTGATGCTGGATGCAAAATGGCAATGCCTGTATAAATAGGCAATAGGGGCTTCCATCTCAAACATTATTCCAAAATAGATGTCTAGAAGACCTTAAAAATAGTGGTGTCATTTTAAGAACAACACTATTCCATTATGTCCAGGCTGCCTTTGAGAAGGACAGAAATGCCAAGAAAGCTGAATGCCAGGATAAGATAGTACAGAAGCAGGAATTTAAACAAGAGGGTGTAGAAAAAGGGTGGGAGATAAGATCAGATATATTGGGGGGGGGCAGGGGACAGCTCCATGCAAATGGAGCACTAAAAATATCTCCTGGAGAATTCCTATCAACAGACCTATATTCAGGTTTGAAACTCAAAGTCATATTATGGAGGTGACCATACCGCCCCAAGAAATATGCCCAACCAAAGTGGTTCTGCATTGGTAGTTCTACCAATTTTCTTGTGCCAGGCAAATCCTCTCCAAGGAACACTTTTATTAAACACAGGCTTTGAAGAATCCCTCAAATAAGTATCTAAGGAACATGAGCTCACAATTTAAATGCACACACACATAAACTGAAGAATCAAAGACGGTAAATATTGGAAACGTCCCTCACAAATCAAAAAAGTGTATATAATATGGATCACATGTTTTAGGATTCGAAAGGGTGGGAAGTATGAATGAGAAGTTAAGAGTAACAGGTTCTAGGAGGAGATAAGAGTAAAGGAGAAATCCAGTATCCAAGGAGGTGATGCCTTCTCCTGGACTGAAGGTTTCTTCTCTTCAGGAAGTTTCAATACATCGTAAGCAAGTTAAATTTAAAAATGTAAGGAAGAAAAAAGAAGGAAGAGAACCACACTTAAATGTATTGTGGTCTCATTGCCTTTAAGGACAAATATACCTTGAGAGGAGCTCAGCAGAAGAAAGATCATAAAAGAAAAACAAAAGGACAGACAACTTCTCACCAGCAATAATGGAAGAAGACAATAATGAAAGACAGTAGAATAGCATCTTAATACAGTATCTGTCAATTTAAAAGATAGAAAAGGCATTTTTTAAAAAAAGGTCAGATTATTACCAGAGGCCAGAAATAAAATAATTGTCAAAGGAAAAATTTAAGAAAGGAAAATAACCGGGCCTGGTGGCGCACACCTGTAATCCCAGTGACTTGGGAGGCTGCAGCAGGAGGACTGTGAGTTTGAGGCCAGCCTCAGCCTCTTAGTGAGACCCTCAGCAATTTAGCGAGACCCTGTCTCAAAATAAAAAATAAAAAGGGTTGGGGATGGAGCTCAGTGGTTAAGCATCCCTGGGTTCAATCTCTAGTACCAAAAAAAAAAAAAAAGGAAAATAATGCCACAAGGAAAACCTAAAATGCAAGGAGTGCAAGTGAACCTGCATGCACGGTGACTACATGAAGTTACAGTCACAGTGTGTGATTTGTGAAAGTTAAGAAAAATAAGGCAGAACCAGAGCACTGGGCAACAATGTGTAAACCAAGAGGAGCAGGTCGTGAAGAAATCATTCTCACTCGGGTGCAGTGTAAAGCTACTGATTAATTTTTGAACTTCATTAAGTTAAATTTTCTAGGGTAACCTCTAAGGGAATAATTAGAATGCATAACTTCCAAAATAACAGAGGGGAAATTAAATGAAAAAATAACACTTAAAAAGAAAGCAAGGAAGGACAAGAGGGGGAATGGTGGAAAATCATGGCAAATATAAAACTCCAACTCCAATTGCAGAAAGGAATGAAGGAGAATATACACAATCACAGTAAGTATACAAAAAAGCAGGTTGTCAGACTGGATTAAAGACAAGAAGAGCCAGATATATGGTTTTTGATAGACACAGGACACACAGTAATCTCATCACATGAATTTAAAAAGTCTTGCTGCATTTATATACAAATTATAAATAATTTATGAAGAAGTATCTGGTTCCACATTTAGAACAAATTCTTAAAATCAAATGGGCCAATCCTGCACTGATACTAATAGGAAAGAAATGGCCAAGAGTTGAAACATAGCCAGATAATATGCTTTTTATTCCCCAGTTAACGAACTAACTACAAGAGGCATTTACATCAACCAATATATTTGAGCAGATAATTTATTCCTCTTGGTAGGTTAGGAAAAGGCAATTTTGTTTGCACAGAAGAAAAGTAAACTAGCCTCCACCTGAGTGATTACAACTGATTACTCATATTGAGAGGAATTTATAATCCTCTCTTTCCTCCTCCAAGTACTCACTTCTAGGACATTCTCAGGGCTAATACCATCTGGCTCCAAGATAAGAATTCTCAGAGATTAAAAAATATAATCAAATCACCTCTATGGTTAAAAAGGAAATGCAGGGGGAGGGGCGGACATGACATGTGAACCCAGAGGTCAGGTGTCGAGGTTGAAGGAAGGCTCATGGGAATGCAATATGCACAGGACCAGAGGATCACTGTGTTATGTAAGACTCTCTGGTTATTTAAGTTTGTCCATTATGATCAGTTTTTCGGTTTTACAAAATGACCGTGTCCCCACAATTTAGATGACAGTGAATTTTCAAGTGAGATTTTTGTATCTCTCTTACCTCTGTCCCATTATGTCCTAGAAGATGGTGTCTGACATACAGAATAGGCCAAGGTTTGTCTGTTTGTTTTTCCCCAGTACCTGTGATTGAACCCAGGGGTGCTTTAACCACCAGGCCACATCCCCAACCCTTTTTTATATTTTATTTAGAAACGGGGTCTCCCTAAGTTGCTGAGGCTGGCTTTGAACTCGCAAATCCTCCTGCCTCAGCCTCCTGAACTGCTGGGATTACAGGTGTTCGCCACTGGGCCCACAGTTTTTTCTTTTCAATAAATCAAGAGGTGGGTACACCTCTATTCACCATTCAATTAACCAAGGCACTGATTTCTACTGTTTAAATTTTCTTAAAGAAATTTTCTATTTAATTCAGAGGCTCTGCTTTTTGTGGTCCTTGTTTGTGTGGTGCTGGGGATCATCCCAGGAAAACGCTCTGCCACTGAGCTACCTCCCCAGACCTCTTGCGTCTTGAACAGCACACTTAAGGAGGTTGATTAGGAATTCAAGTGCCTACAGTTTGGTTCTCTAGAGGTGCTTTAAATTCCTAAATTCTTAAATTCCTCCCTGGAATTTTATTCCGTCTACAACAGCACTTTCCAACATGTGTTAGTATAACACGTTTTCCCAGATTTTAATAGTGTTTTTGTATCAGAAAGTTTTATTTAAAGGAAAACTGAAAGCAGAAACCCAACTCAACTCCTGGAGTAAATCAGATTGGTTGTCCCTTTCCACAGAACACCTTGTTGGCCAACTTCAGTGTTAGATGTGACCTTCATAAAACAAATCCAAAAGCCCTAGGAGCGTCTATGCTCTCCCGAGCTCATCTTCTCAGCACCTTCCTGTATCTTATGAATAGCAAATTTCAACAAAGGAAAGCAATCTGGAAGTAGTGGTTTAAACAATAAAACAAAACAGGGCTGAGAAAGTGGCTCAGAGGGACAGCACTTGCACAAGGCACCAAGTTCCATCCTGGCAACACAAACACACACAGAGCTGCCAACTATTCTTGAAATATAGTTACATCCCACACATTAAGGAAAAAAACATCAGCCAGGACAGTGTAGCCACAGTACCAGCTACTCAGAAGGCTAAGCTAGCAAGATGGCTTGAGCCCAAGAGTTCAAGGCCAACCTGGAGAGCTGGTCTTAAATAAATAAATAGATAGGTAGGTAGGCAGGTAGATAGATAAATGGGGGGGGGCATATAACACCCTCTCTTTTATTTATTTTTTTAAAGAGAGAGAGAGAGAGAGAGAGAGAGAGAATTTTTAATTTTATTTTTTAGTTTTCGGCGGACACAACATCTTTGCTTGTATTTGGTGCTGAGGATCGAACCCAGGCCACATGCATGCCAGGTGAGCGCACTACCGATTGAGCCACATCCCCAGCCCCTCTCTTTTAAATTTATACTAAAATAATTAGGAAAAAAAAAAATACCAGAGCTGGAGTGGAGATCACTGGTAGAACCCATGCTTAGCATGTGCAAAGGCCCTGGGTTCAATCTCCAGCACCCTCCCATTTTTAAAAAAAGAATTTTTTTTTAATCAATGCCATGACAATCCCTCTTAGGCACATGCCTATGTACCATATGCATATGCACTTGTGTGCACACATAAGCACACATGCGTGCGCGCGCACACACACATACAACTAACCAATACAAGGACAATGGTAGGGGATAGAGGGTAGCACAGGCATCTTAAAAAATGAAGATAATTTGAGTTAAATAAAGGCTATAAGGGCATTTAAAATAATTGTTTAATGTCCACTAATCTTTTCTAGGATTTTTTACCCTGTTAACTGTTTTCAATTAAAGAGAGACAAATGGAAATACTATAGGGAAAAGCTTGAAGAACAGGTATCAAAAAAAATATTATATTTCCCAAGGAGCTACTGTTATTACAAGAGAATACTTTTGTGCTCTCTGAAGTTTTCAAATGAAAAAAAAATAATTAAATAAAATTTTATTTAATTGAGTTGCTTAGCACCTAACATTGTTGCTGAGGCTGGCTTTGAATCCTCAATCCTCCTGTCTCAGCCTCCTTATCATGTAGCCAAATAAATGAGTTGCTACAAAATTTTATTTTAAAAATATTGTTCAACTAGAATAAACCTGGCTTTTGAAATTAAGGGTCCTTCCATAAACAGATGATTCTGTCTTCAGGAATTTCCTTGCTATCCTAATGACCCCTGGGCCAAGAAACATTCAGAAGCATTTAAAAAAAAAAAAAAAAAAAACCTGAAGTACATCACTTCTCCCATGTTAAAATTCAATTGACTGTTCCTTGATCTTTAAATTTATTCCATAATTATGTTTGTGCTTTTTGTAAACAGTATGGAACATACATATTTATGTGTTAAAAAAGAAAAAACACTTTGATTCAGTCATTCAAGAACTGTTCCATACTGTTTACAAAAAGCACAAACATAATTATGGAATAAATTTAAAGATCAAGGAANGGGTGGGGGAGGGGGCTGCCAGTTAATTGTTTGAGGTATTTAGGCATTGTTATCAAATTGTTATAAAATTTATATAAGTTATAAACATTTATAAAAGTTTTAAAATTACGATGTAGGGGTTTTGTAGGTGAGAGAGTCACGTGTGAAAGTTGGCTCCACTAGTTATCCACTGAAGCAGAATAAAGTGTGTATGTGCACAAAAAATGCTAAGTAATATTAACTCCAGGGTTCAGGGCCTTTTAGATGTTCCCCTTTCAATAAAGTCTTCAAATTCTTGCATGCATATTATATATATGATGTAATGGCATAGAAATATATATATAATACACATATTTTCCCAGGGATACCTGATAACTCTATATTTTATTATGGAAGTTGAAAGAAAAAAAGGACTTTACCTCAGAAGTTAAAAATTTTTTTTTAAAGTACTTTAAAGTTAAAAGAAGAAGACGACTTTCTGTAATAAGCTATAAGGGAAGATCAAATTGAACTTTGTGAGTGACAGGATCTCTCCTACCACTACCTTCGTCAATAGAACTCAATCAATTTTTAATCAATAACACCTTGTCGTGAACTTGCTTGGAGCTTGAAGACCTCATCAACTTGGTATGACACTTAGACTTCCAGAAGCTGCTTTTTATCTTCAGTTAACTGTCAAACACAATATTGAGGGCATACATGTTCTGCTAGACTAAGTGATAAATACAAAATCTTAATTTTCAAGGCAGGGAAATCAGGGTAGAAATATGTTTTAAGAGGCTGGGGGTGTCCCACCCCCCAAAAGGTGTTAAAGTCCTAGCCCCCAGACCCTGTGACTTTATTTGGAAATAGAGTCTTGGCAGATGATGGAGTTAAGGTAAGGGTCACTAGGGAGAGCCCCAATCCAATTTGACTTGTGTCCTTATAAAGGGGGGAAATTTTGACACAGACATTCATGGAAGACACACGGAGTGAAGAGAAGGAGAACACTGACTCTATGCCAAGGAATTGGAACAGAGCCTTCCTTTACAGCCCTGGGAAGGAACCAACCTTGCCCCTAATAACACCTTGATTTCAGACTTCTATCCTCCAGACATGAGACAATAAATTTCCGGTATCTAAAAAAAGGGGCTGGGGGTACAGCTCAGTGATAGAGGACATGCTTTGTGTGCGCAAGGTCCCGGGTTCAATCCCCAGCAACAAAAAATAAAATCTTAATAGCTCCTGGAAGCACTGAATACACCACAATTATGTTCATTTAGCCCACAGAGCTGTGACTTTTTGCAAGTCTCAGGGCAAAGCCTTATGTCATTCATTCAAGAATATCTACTGAGCATCCACTATGTGCCAACATGTTGTTTTGTGGCCCTTGAGATACATTAGTGAATAACACAGCTAAAGCCGTTGAGTTTTACCAACTACCCATGGGTGCATCCCACAAGCAAACCACTGAGTGTCTTCCCACCTCATTTGTATATATCATCTATTTAGAATCACAGAGCACCCCACATAATCACATTTATTTCTCAGAGTTATCAGCTCGGGTACATCCCCAGGGACAAGCTGTCAGCATGCACTGGCTTAGCAGAGACAGCTCATGCAGTTCAAATGGGGCCACCAGGCTCTGGCCCCACACAACCTGCTCATCTGTGTGCAGAACAGACTGGCTGTCACTGCTGGGTCTTTCTTTGCTGGAATGCCAGAAGGCAGCTGCTTAGCACTGCGGAGCTTTCCATGCAGGGCCATAGGAAGAGCACACACGTATCAGAGTTAAAGGGACAAATGTTCCACAAAGGAGTGATTCCTTTCCTGGGTGGAGGCCCTAGAGAAATGCATTAATAAGTGCATGAGGGCAGACGGATAAGAGTATTCACAACAGCAATGTCCTCATCAGCTAAACCCTGGAAACAACCCAAGCATCTATCAAGAGCAGAACAGAAAAATACACTGTGATATAGTTCTAAAATACAATGTTATTCTGCAAGGAAAGCAAACAAACCCCAATCACACATAACACCACAACACAGGCACATCTCAGACACACCCCTGAAGGATGTGTAGAGCGAGGCATTATTTCTAGGTGTATAAAAAAAAAAAAAAGGCAACAAAACTAATCTTTTGTTTAGGGACATATGTGCATGTGTGTATGGAGTAAAACGATACAGAAAAGGACAGGGAATGAAATATACAAAATTCAGGATGAAGCAGTCTGGAAAGGAAGCATAAGATGAGGTGGGAAAGGACACAGGATTTGGGGTTTCATCCTAGTGAGGGTTTATGGATGTGTGTGGTGGGTTCATGGTATTTAATTTTGCTTTGTTTTGTATGTGTTTGGGGAAAAAGTTTAATTGCTTTGTTGGCAAAGGAGAAGCACAGGGGATTCCTGTCCCAGAGGCTGTGATTCTGCTCATCAAGGGGAACAAGGACTTTTAAAGAGGTGATTCAAAGGCTACATTCCAGGTGTTCTCCATTCGAGTGTAATTCAACTGTTAATTTGGGAGAGTCATTTCTGAGATCTCTGGTGACATCATTCCCAAGTCTGAATTATTTCCTTCCTATGGTGGGTGTGTACTCAGTGACAGATAACTGTGCCTAGGATGGGGAAAAACAGTAATCCTGTTTCCCCTGAGATTAGGGAGGGAAGAGATTAGGGAGGAGCAGGGACAGAGGAAGAGAAATGTGTCCTTTTTAAAAATAAGTCACAGTGGCAGAGCAGCAAGGGCTATAATCAAAGCATAAAGTGGACCACGGTGACATTTCCCCACTGGCAATTTTTGTATTCCATTTCTATGGAAAATGAACAATAACATGTCCAAGCAGCTTCCTGCTGAAAGAGGGGAGATGGGAGAAGTGACCAAAAGTCCCTATTCTGTATCAGGTGGGGCATGGACAGTTCAGCGTATTCAGCATCAGGACAGTCCAGAGGTCCAATGGTACAGATGGCAGGTGACTGGAGAAGGCATACACAGGGTAGGGATCATGCTAAGATCATTACTCTTTTGTTTAAAAAAAAAAAAAATAAGCAATTAGTATTCCAGCCAGTCTCTGAACATTATGAAGATAGCAACTCACAAATTTATCAATGAAAAACGGATCTATGTAGAAGGTCAGGAAGATTTGTAGGTCTTCGAGATCAGGCTCAAACTGACTCAGGACAAACTTTTGACTCTAGAGTCCTTTGTGATTACTATTAGGCACTCCCACACAAGAAACCTCCCCTTATAGTTTCCAACTTTACTTACTTTCGGTAGGGCTGACACAAGAACATACCCTAAGTTATATTAAAAATATATATATTTTCCTCTTAAATGTCTATGTCGGACTGTGCTTTGGCTATACTCTCCTGCTAAGTATTTAAGACCAAGTCGGTCAAAACTGACCTTGTCCCTATTTATGTTAAGAGTCAGCTGAGATTCCTCGGAATCTCTTGGGAACATAGGACAAGCCTCTTGGCTCCTTTAGCTTTCCTCTACCAGTGGTGCCATTTGCCAGGATGGGTCAGGGTCTTTCTGAACATATATGGCTTCTCTTGGGAGCATCATGGTATTTAATTTTTATGCTTTATGCTTTACTTAATTTTTTTACAGTTACCAATCATTTCATAAATTTTTAAAAAATAGGAGAATTAACATCAAGGGGTACCTAATTCCTAGCCAATGACTGAATACCCAATGACATACCTAATACCAAATTTTAACGAAGTCCCAATTTTGCAATGAAAGAGCAGAAGAGAGTGCAGTCATTTCTACTGGAGGTGGGGCAGGTAGGGTGTGGTACCAGTGACTGGGGAGGAGAAGGAGGCAGACAAAGGCAGGGGTGCTGGGCATGTGTGGAGATACAGGTCAAGCCCGGGGAGCTGCAGGAAGCAAGACTGTCCACGTCACCTCTTCAACTTAGGGGCCATGATTCCATCCAGCAGGAGCATCTCCAAAGTGTTTTTTATCACTTTTCCTGATCACTTTTACTTTCCCTATAACTAGTGTTAACAACAACCTCCTCCATTTATAACAAATTGTTCCTAGAGGCCAGGGAAAGATAAAAGTGGGCTAATTTTTCTACCATAAATAAAAAGCTCTGTGTTAACAGTAAGGTATTTGTGTAAAGAAGGAATAGAAAGAAAACTAAAGCAAAAAGGTATTTGGTCTGTTGTTTTATTTTTTTAAATCCTACTTTTTATAAAGCTTATTTCCTTTGGAAACCTTGACCAAAGAGAGAAAAACATCATTCATGTTCCACAAAGAATTAAAAAAAGTTTTAAAAAATAATCACAAAGCTGATACCAAAGCTTCACAAAGTCCCTCTGACCAGGCAACTTTTAGACTCTATGTCTACAAACTGCTGTTTCCTATTGAGAAAGACCATAGCAAAAAGCAAAGACTAATCAAAGCTGCCCTTTAGGGACATGATTAACAAAAGTCCCAAACCATAAAATAAATACACATGTGACAGCGCTACATACACCCAAACTTATATAAAAGGAAAAAACATGTGGGAAACATTTTTCCTATATGTCTAGACGTAAGACTAGACATAAGAAAAAGAATATAGATTTCTGCAGTATGAGAAAACAAAATGTTTTCTCTTCAAACAAGAAACCATATACTCTCTCTCTGTCTCACACACACACACAGAACAGTATGTTAATCTATACCTAGAAAGCAAAACCATGCTAAGAGATTCCCATCACATAGAAAACAGCAGCCTTTGATTCATAAATGCAGCAAGAAGCTATCAATTTCACTTTAGGTCTGCTAAAAAAAAGACAAGTATTTAAAAACCCACCATTGACTACAGTCCACAACGTGTGATCTTACAATTTGTTACTGAAGGCTGCCAGGGCACAAATAAATCCGAGGATAAAGGAGACACTGTGAGATGGGGTTTGTTCCCCCTCCCTTCCCGCAAAGAAATGTTGGGAAAGAAAGGGGGAGAGCTTGTAGGGGGACTCACATGGCCTTTCAATCTCCCCAACTTTTTAACAGCCTGGATCCACATCCTCTGGAGGACTTGAGCGGTCTTCATGCCTCTGGAGATTAAGGGGCCCGGCCACTGCCTACCTCCCAGGCTGTTCGCCCATTTCCATCACTCCACGTGGTTACGTAAGGCGGACACAATAGTGGCCCACATTCCCAGCAATCCGTTGTCATCTCGCACAGTGACACATCCATACAGCAGGGACGCCAAAGGCTTTGAAAAGCACCACTTGTGAGGCAAAAAGAAAGCAGGCTGGAATTGGGCCACTTTAGCGGCTTTCTTTTTCCCTCCCTCTCTCCCATGTGAGGGAACTGGGGCACTGGAGTAGATATTTCTTGAGGGCATATAAAATGATTTGGAACTTCAAAGGAACTTATTAAATACAGTCAGCCCTCCATATCCACTGGTCCTGCATCCAACCAAGTATAGATCAAAAATACTTTAAATTTTTTTTTGTCTCTACAAAACATGTAGCGACTTTGTCAGTGTTCCCTGAAAGATACAGTATAACAACTACTTACATAGTATTTACATTATTTTAACTATTGTAAGTAACCTAGAGCTGATTCAAAAGATATGGGAGGATACCTGCAGGTGATGTACAAAAACTATACCATTTTGTATAAAGACTTGCACATCTGCACTTTGGTATCCACGGGTGTCGTAGAACCAATCCCCCCAGGATAGTGAGACACTACAGAGAGAAAAATTTTGACATTGATTTTCATAGATCCATATATAACATACCAAGTCCAAAACAGCTAGAAGTAAACCAGTAGTGTTTCAAATAAACTGAACCAGTGGTGTTACACAGAAACTAAAAGCCATGAAGACAAAATGTTTCACAATCTTGGAGATAACTAGGAGAAGATACCGGAAATGCGGGCAGTTCAGAGCCCACTCAGGAGACAGGGTGCTTAGTCAGCAAAGTTCTCTCCTCTTGTTAAACTTTCTGTGAGCTTAGCAGATAAGAAAATAACAAAAGAGTTTAAGTGGAGGACAGGGAGGAGTAGAAGTACAAAGTTTCAGATTCTGAACAGCTAGCTAAGGCTGCATGGGATGCCTGCACTTGAGAGCTGGGCCTAGGATTTCAGAAGCATGGTCCTGGGGAGCCCCGGGCATTCCTGCCCCCATAAAGTATGAGACATTCCCCCCAGGGCTGGGCCGCATGGTGTGCAGATGAAGAGCACACCTTCTAATTTGAGACTGGGATGCATATCAACTTGAACTGTAAAGTAGAAACTATGCAGAAAACAACTTGAAGCAGTGGCAGGAAAGATTTGGGATGCAACTTTGTCCTGTGCCTTAGGTGTGGGGTTTTGGATATATTGTATCCTTTATAAAACTGAAAAAAAAAAACATCTACACCTCACACAGTCAACAAGAAAGGAGGCAATCTGTACAGCACCTGTGCTAAACAGGCACCTGGAAATGTTCGTGCCCTTCCCAGGATCCCACCAGGAAGTTTTTGACACAGTTCTTCCTAGGTTATAACAGCTGAACAGGACAGAAAGGGAAGGGACGTTTACATTTCAAATCTTACAAGGAAGAGGGTGGGAGGTACAAAGGGGGACCCTTGGAAGCCGGGACAGCCAGGGGCTGGTTCACTGGGCCTCAGAGACAGAGAAGTTTGAGGATCCAAGCATCTGTGGGAGGCTCAAGCCAGCCCACTCCTTCACTCACAGTCCTTAGGAAGCCTCCCGACCTCACCCTGAGGAGGAAACAGGTAATTCTTTCCAATAAAAGTTCATGTATACTGTCCAGAAGTCAGGTATCCTGGAATACAAGATTTTTTTACACTGGTTTCCCAAAGTGTGTGTGTGTGTGTGTGTGTGTGTGTGTGTATGACTATACTGACGTTTTTAATTGTACTAAAAAACACAAAACCAAATTTATCATCTGAGCCATTTCTAAGGATACAGTCCGGCAACTGGTTTGAATGCATGAGCAACCCTTAAAATTCATACGCCAGAACCAAAGGCTCAGTATAAAAGCATTAAGAGGTAAATCCTTCAGGAGGTAACTAAGTCAAGACGGCTCCAGAGAACTAGCTGGGCCCTTATAAAACCCATCTGTCTTCTAGTATGTGAAGATGCAACATTTGCCTCTTCCACCTCTTCTGTCACATGAGGATCCAGCAATAAAGTGCTGTCTTGGAAACAGAAAGCAGCCCTAATCGGACACTGCTGGCACCTTGATCTTGCACTTCTCAGCCTCCAAATCTGTGAGGAAATATATTTTTGTTCTTCATAACCGATTCAGTTTTAGGTATTTTGTTATAGCAGCAGGAATGGACTAAGACAGTCATGTATTCACACATTTGTGCAACTAATCTTTTGCAAACTCTTTACCTTGCAAAACTGAAATTCTGTACCCATTCAACAACTCCTGGCAACTACCATTCTACTTTTTGATTCTATGAATTTACTACATTAGATACCTCACTTAAGTGGAATCACAGAGAATTTGTCCTTCTGTTAATTGGCATACTTCACTTAGTATAACAATCTCAAGATTCATCCAAGTTGAAGATGAATCAGAATTTCCTTCCTTTTAAAGGCTGAATAATATCCCACTGCATGCATATGACACATCTTGTTTATTCATTCACCCAACAATGACACTTGGATTGTTTCCACTCCTTAGCTACCATGAATAATGCTGCTATGAACAAGGGTGTGCAAATATGCCACCACTAATTCTTTACTCATTCATTCAACCAATGTTTACCAAATGCAATGTGTTAAAAGATCTAATGAAAATCAAAATGTACAATGATGCCCTCAGGAAGCTCCCCAAGAGGCAGCACCTGATATGGTCAGGTGGCCAAGGGAGGCTTTTGGTGAGGAAGGGGCATTGAGATGAGGTTTAAAGTAATGAGTAGGATTGGGACAAAATAGCACAGTGCAAAGACTCTGTAGTAGGAAACAAATTTTAGTACCTACTTGAAAGAAAACAGGCCATGTGGGCTGGAGCAGGATGAGTGATGGGTGACTAGCAAGTATATAAAATATCGCAACTGCAAAGGCGTGAGTTATTAACTGGGCATGGGAGGTCTGGGGAGGAGGGACGTGCACACCACCGCAGGGAGGTATCTTCTCCCACGTGTCCTATGTGAGTTCCATGCTGAAGGATGATTAATGTGAAGATGGGTGGACACTGAACATGGAGAGAATGGCACCCTCACAGCCAGGAGCAACAATCTACAAGGTGGGTGCAGGTACTGCAAGTACCTGGTGGGGCTGGGGAGTGAGCCACTTAGAAACACAAGCAGGGCCACATTCTCGGTGTGGCTGGACATGCTGAAACACCTTGGTCCACAGCTTGGGAGCACTAAACACATGCCCACCCAGGTTACGGCAACGCAATAGTTATGTGATGGGAAGGGAAGAAGTCAGTTTCATTCAGCAGGGCATCACACCTGAGCTCCTATGATTTTACAGTGAATGACACACCCCTGTGGTTAGCTACGACTGTTCCCATTTTACAGACAGGAAATTTACACAAGTCACCGCGTCAGAATATGACATGTGCTTTCCCTGCACTAAGCACTTAACAAATGTTCCTTCCAGTGAATCACTAGAAGAAAGGAAGGAAACAAAAAAAGGAAAGAGGGAGGAGAAAGGCAAGAAAGACAGAAAAGGGCTGGAAGTGTGGCTCAGTGGTACAAGGTCCTGGGTTCCATTCCAGCTCCAAAAAAAAAAAAAGCCGGCACAACTGCACACAACTCTAATCCACAACAAAGGAGGCTGAGGCAGGAGGATTGCACATTCAAGGCTAGCCTCAATAACTTAGCAAGCCCTCGTCTCAAAATAAAATAAAAATAATGGCCGGGAATATACTTCAGTGGTAGTGTGCTTGCCTAACATGTGCAAGGCCCTGTGGTTGATCCCAAATACTGAAGAAAAAAAAAGAAAGCCAGAGAGAGGAGCATTAATTGAAATCACTGAGGTTCCCAGCAGGCTCCAACCTGTACATAGGAATCCTTGGGAGGACGTCATCCAACAAGGGGCCGGCAGTTTTCTGCGTCAAGTTTCACTCTGGTGTTTTTCTATATGTCTGGTTTATCATTTTAGAAACCAACTAAAATCCTTAGAAGAGTGTAAATAAACAGCAAGCCTAGGGTGGGTGGGCAAGCCACAGCCCACCTGCCTCTAGGTGGAAATGGGACTTTTCTGGTTCCCTCCCTCTCTCCCATGTGAGGGAACTGGGGCACTGGAGTAGATATTTCTTGAGGGCATATAAAATGATTTGGNCCCCCCCCCCGCCCCGCCGAAGAAATCAGTCTTGTAATTTAGTCAAAAATCTGCTCACTGAGCTGGAGTTGTAGCTCAGTGTTAGAGCACTTGCCTGGCTTGCGTGAGGCCCTGGGTTCAATCCTCAGAGTCACCAAATAAATAAATAAATAAATAGTTCACTGACAGCTAAAAAATATTTTCTTAAAAAAAAAAATCTGCTCTCTGGACACAATTTTAAAATATCTGTCAAATAAATAAGCAGGAACTTCTTTTTCCCACAGAAGACAGAAAATGAGCTCAACTATTTTTCTTCCTAAAACACCTAATTTTTCACATTATAAAACAAGTCCTTGGTTTCAGGGTGCTTACCCAGTCTCTGGAAAGTTGAACCCTTCCTGAAAGCAATAAATTTGTTGCCAGAGAACTAAACAACCACTTATGCAATGTTTGGTTTAGAAATCAAACCCTGTCAAGGTTCACTCCACATTCCACAAGTGCTTCACCTCCAAATGTGATCCAGAGGTTGTCAGGGATCCTTATGCTGCTATCACAACCCACTATGGTGAGTCTTGACTACGTGAACAGTTAAAACTGGTACACATAGTGTGCCTGCAGCACACGCCTCACAATGGACACAGCCTGGGCACAATCAAGTTTTAAGGAAAAAAAAAAAAAAAAAAAAGATACGTATAGAAGTTTACAGAGGGGTTTCCGGACAGGTGACTTGAGTGAGGATAGAACCTGGACAGAGGGCTGAGAGTGTCAGAATTACTTCACTTTTGATTTTTGGATCCCACTGCCCTCTTTATCAAGGGTAAATTTTCAGCATACATTTAAGCAAATAATAAATTGGGAGAGGATGACAGTAGACTGTGTGTGAGTGTGTGTGTGTGTGGGGGGGGGGGTTACAATGTGTAATTTTGAAAGCAAGTGTGCTAAAATAAAATGCAAAGAACAAGAGACTCCAAGAACAAGCTTCCAGCCAAGACTGCTCCTTATTGTATGCATGCACAAATATGTAACAACAAATCCCACTGCCATGCACAATTATAATGCACCAATTTTCAAAAAGACTGTGCTCCTCAACCTGGCCATGAGCTAGAGGCCCACTCAATTCCATTGCCACAGGCAATCAAGAATATCATCAGTCATTTCACAAAGTGAAAGGAGGACATTACCATGACAGCATTTTTTAAAATCCAGCCTGGTACACCTTCAAGTGGGAGGTGGGGAGGTCATAAATCCCCCCATAATGCTGGCCATAAACATGGTGCTATGAGCTTGTAGGCCAGCACACATCCCTGGCTCTAAGCTTAGCTCCCTACATGCCCTCCAAGCTCTGGGACCTGGAGCAGTATACTTGGTAAGGCTCAGCTGCCTCCTGTCAGTTGGGGCTCGAATTCCCTGCCCTATTAGAAAGGGGAGGAAAAAATAAAGAGCTGTTGCCCTGAGCCCCACTCTACGCCCACCACAGAAGGAGTGTTGATAAAGGTTTCTGTCATGAATACTGCAGCAGCCAGGTAAGGTCCACTCCCAAATAAGAACGGTCTGTTTGCTCTCTCAGAAGAGCACTAAGAACACATTGTGGAACCTATGAGAAGGGAAAATATGTGTTCACACAAAAATTTGTACACAAATGACATTCTTTGTGGCATTATTTATAATAACAAAACAGTGGAAACATCCCAAATGTTCATCAATTGATGACAGGGTGAACAAAATGTAAATTATCCACACAACAGATTATTATTCAATCACAAAAAAGAATGAAGTACTGGGGCTGGGGTTGTGGCTCAGTGGTAGAGCGCTTGCCTAGCACATGTGAGGCACTGGGTTTGAACCTTAACATCACATAAAAACAAATAAGATAAAGGTATTGTGCCCATCTATGACTAAGAAAAATATTTTTAAAAAAGAATGAAGTACTAGTACACTCTACAATATGGTTGGATTCTGAATTGTAAGTAAAAGAAGTCATATGCAAAAGGATGTGAAATGTCCAGAAGAGACAAATCCAAACAGACTGAAAAGAGTGGTTGCCCAGAGCTGCAGAGACTTGGGAGCAAATGGGGAATGACTGATGGGTGTGGGCTTCCTTGTATGGGACAGCTGAGCAACTCAGTGGGAAATCAATGAAAACCACTAAGTGGAAATATGGCGCTCAGTTGGTACAGTGCTTGCCTCACATGTACACAGCCATGGGTTCAATCCCTAGCACCAGAAAAGAAAACAACAAAAAAAACCCAACACTGATTGCACACTTGATGTGAATTATACCTCAATGAATCTATTTATGTGGTGCTGAGAATCAAACCCAGAGCCTCACACATGCTATGCAAGCGCTCTACCACTGAGCTACAACCCCAGCTCCTAAAGCCACTTATTTTTTTATTAGTTGTTCAAAACATTACAAAGCTCTTGACATATCATATTTCATACATTTGGTTCAAACGGATCCTAAAGCCACTTTTTAAAAGAACGTATCATAAATGCTTTAGTCGGAAAGTAGGGATTCAACTCCATGCTCTACCATTTACTTTGAGCAAGTTATTTAACTTCTCCTTCCCTCAGTTTCCTGGATCCGTAAAGCATAGGCAGCAATAAGGCCCCCCTTTTAGAGTTTTTATAAGAATTTAATCATATTAATGCATGCACAGAATTCAAGGTTGTACAGAGTAAATGCTCAATCAATTTTGGCCTTTATCAATATCATAATTATTAGACTTGTTTTACAGAAAAGAGACTTAAGTCAGAGAGGTAAAGGAACTTGATGGAGATCAGACAAGTAAAAGGCAGCTGAGGACACATTCTAACCGGGGAGTCTCTTTCCTTGAATTTGCCTCTTCTACTACACACCTACAGTGCCCTTCGAAATCCAATGGTGACAGGTCAATGGCCTTCAAACCAAAAAATACCATGGTTGTTGGTGCTTATGGACAAGAGCAGCCATGGATTCAATCACTCTGACGACTCAGAACTTCTTAACCAGCTTGATGGCTATTTCTAAGCAGCCAGCCTGGGTCCAATAACCCAGCTCAGTAATTCTTATGCAGTGGCTTAGTAAGGAAAGGGTACAGGGAGTCAGGCCAGATTTTATTTCTGGCTGTTTCAATAGCCAGTTTTAGATACACAGTCCCAAGTTCCCCAATTGATGGGCCTTTGTGAACATACGTGTAAAACAAGAAGGCCTGAGACACATCATCACTTACTTTAACAACATGCTAGATGCTGTGCCAACTGTTTCATGGCTATTGCCTGCTAATCTTCTAAAATCCCTATAATATTCCTCCCTTTTTTCACATATAAAGACTTGGAGCTAGGGATGTAGCTCAGTGGTCAAACACAAACCTAGCACACACTTGGGTTGGACCCACAGCCCTAAAAATAAAAATTAAAATTAAAAAATGTGGGGTAGAGCAATTGATTCAAATGTATGAATTGCCAAGATCATTGTAATGGCATATGTAGCTAAAAAAAAAAATTGAAATAAGGAAAAAAAATGTGAGGTAGAGAAAAAGAGGAGATAAGCACGGGGCAAGGCCCCCTAGTTCAAAAGGAACTGGTCACAATTTGGATTCCAATGGGTTTGAGTCTGATTTTAGCAAGATGTGAGGCACATAAACACAATCAGCAGGTAATGACACTTAAGACCTCTATGTTCACAGTCCTGGCACACTAAGCTCTAGGTATAATTTAAACAGATCATTCTTATTTGTAATTATAAAGAAGCTATTAATAAAGCCAAAAACTAAGGTGCTAATTTGGCAACAAAGACAGAGCCCTATTTATCCTATGATTTTATAACTGACTCAGCCCATATTACACTAAAACATAGTTTCACTTGGGGAGGGAGGGGGACATGTATACAAACCATCACCCAATAATTGGTACCAAGATAAAGAAAATTATAAACTGCTTTGTCAAAAGGCAGGTTAGAAAACCAATTATTAGCAAGGCGTGGTGGTGTATGCCTGTAATCCCAGCAACTCTGGAGGCTGAGGCAGGAAGATGACAAGTTCAAAGCCAGCCTCAGCAACTTAGCAAGGCTCTAAGCAACTTAGCAAGACCTTGTCTCAAAATAAAAATAAAAAGGTCCAGGGGTGTGCCTCAGTAGTAAAGTGCCCAGGGGGTTCAATACCCAAAAGAAAAGAAAAACAATTATTAGAGTTGCTCAGTTGAATGCTGCAAGCATGTGACATACACAAAGTCAACTTTGACCTCCCAGACTTACAACTCCATCAGAAGATGCTTACACAGAAAAGAGACAGATGTTTCTGCTGTATCCCAGTGAGCCCAGTTAATCCCACAAAGCCATTGAGACTAAGTACAGAGGCCTGAGCCCCAAAGACAGGCCTTTCCTTTTGGAACTGAGGAGGAAATGCTGGAACCAAAAGAAATTCCCCCTTAGGTACCACATCACCCACAGCTGGGAGCTTGTTAGACATGCAGAATCTCATATTGAACTAGAGCCCATGTGTAGAATATGCACATTAATGTTTGAGAAGCACCTGGCTGGCAGTCCTCTCCCACAAAACTTCTGCCCCAACAATATCCTATAATGTGTCGTCCAACATACAAACCACATATGGCCACTGAGCATTTGACATGTGGCTACTGCAACTGAAGAATCAAATGTTTGACATCATTTAATTTTAATTAAATTTGTAAATAGGCATATTTAAAATATAACTTATTCGCCATATCCCTAGCAGTTATTTAAGCAGTTCTGAATTTTTAAAAAACATTTATTTATTTAGTTTAGTTTTAGGTAGACACAATATCTTCATTTTATTTTTATGTGGTGCTAAGGATCGAACCCAATGCCTCACAGATGCTAAGCGAGTGCTTTACCTCTGAGCACGACCACAGCCCAGTTCTGAATTTTTTTTAATTATTTTTAGTTGTAGATGGACATAATTCCTTTATTTTATTTTATTTATTTTTACATGGCACTGAGGATCAAACCCAGTGCCTCCCATGTGCTAGGCAAGTGATCTACCACTGGGCCANAGGGGGGGGGGGGGGGGGAGAAAAAAAAGAAGAGAGCCCATGATCTTAAAGCATGAAAAGGCTTTTCTCCCTTTAGCGGAATTTGTGGTAATCAGGAAATCAGCCGACTGATAGTTGTAACAAGTATAATCCACTAGGTGGTGCAGTGGTGCAGAAATTAAAAGGGAGAGATGGCACTTCCCCTCAAATTTAAAATTTCAAAATGTAATTTAGAAAAAACGAAAAATGGACTTTAATAACTACAATAAAAACCCTCCACTGTAGCTTTTACACTAGCCAAGGTAAATTTACAAATAGTGAGGAAAAAATAAAAGCTGAAAATTATACTTTAAATTTTTGTTATGAACATAAACACAAAATGCTCATTAACAAAACACAAACATATACAATCAATCAACACCCTAGCAAGCTTCTGCTCTCCTTGGAATATTAGATAGTCCCAACTTAAGGATCTTTCAGCTTTAAAATAGGGAAAGTCTGAACAAACCCTTGAGTTTCACTTGATTCTGGTCACCTTCTTTCGTCACTGATTTTATTTTTATTTATTTATTTGTTTATTTATTTTAAAGAGAGAGCGAGAGAGAATTTTTTAATATTTATTTTTTAGTTTTTGGCGGACACAACATCTTTGTTTTGTATGTGGTGCTGAGGATCGAACCCGGGCCGCACGCATGCCAGGCGAGCGCGCTACCGCTTGAGCCACATCCCCAGCCCTCGTCACTGATTTTAGAAGCTGCTTATTAAACAATAAATAGACCCCTTTAGCTTTCTCACAGATAGTACCTCTGAGGAATGCATGGTCAGTATGGTTTCATTTGTTTTGCAGGATTCTAGAAAGAGCCTGGTCTGGCTCAAACCAGATGAAGAAAGAGTACCCACCCTTCACTTGGGCCTGTACAGGTGTCTGGACAGGTGACCTTTTGACATCAGAGGACCAAAATTACACCCTTGGGTCACACTGATGCTGCCCTTTTGTGGACACACATCCTATGAGGAGCCATGTAGTTTTTGCTCCAGTTCCTTCCCTTTTCCTTGACTCTCCTCACCTCTTCCACACTTCAGGCACTCTTGCTTCTTTAACCCTCAACCCTATCACCAGGGAGGCAGATTTGAGGCTTCTCTCTTAACAACTGGTGCCTTGTGAATAAACTTTTCTTTTTTTGCAAAACTCATGGCTTCAGTAATCGGCACACTGTGTGGAAGGTACGGTGATGCAAAAGCAACAAGCATTCACAGAAACCACACTTGTGATCTTTCCCCAGGGCATCGATGTGTAGGATAGTAACTCCCAGTCAGCCAGGTGATCTCAAGGGTCCACAAGGGTACTCTACAGTATGTTGGGTTGCTAAACTACAATGCTCAGGAGATTACACGCATTATGTGCATTGTTTTTTTGTTTTTTTTTTTTTTTTATTCAGGGTATTTTCAACTTAGAATGAGTTTATGCAGATGTGACCCCTGTCAGCTGAGGAACATCTGTAATAAAACATGGGCCCTACCTTCATAGAGCTCACAGGCCAATGGAGATCAGTGGTAAAATAAGGAGCTAAACCAACTGTCAAACTAAAACTTCGATACAGGCTCAGAAGGGAAAGCACAGAACAATCTAAAATAAGAGGAACTGGCCTCATCATGGAGATGGCAAATGTTTTCATATTTAGGGCCCCTGTGGAAGCAAACAATGTGGCCCCTGAGGTAAAACAGGCAAAGACCGCCCTAGCTGGGCAGATGTGATACCCTAGTAGACTGAGGTGGGGCTGGATCTCAGGAAGGATCCTGGTCTCCATCTGTGAGCAAAATAAATTGGCACAAGAGGATGTTACTTTTATATTTCTGAGTCAGAATTCCTCATTCTGCTGAAAACCAGGGAAGAAACATAAGTCTAGGTTGACAGCAGGTTACTGGACACAAGAGGTAGGAAAGGTGCAAAGGGAGGCCCTGGCCTGGAATCACAAGGGCAGTGATGGCTTTCTCAAGGCCACTGAGGCCAACAGGCCTGTCCATGAGTTTAAGCACCAGCCAAGATCCCCTAGTTACTATAGGGAAAGACTATTGTGAGCTACAATTGCTGCACCAAGTTCCAAAGTCCCTTGCACTATGCTATTGAAGAGTAGATAAGAAAGTATATCAGACTATGCAAGAGAAACATCTATTAGCTATTCTGAGATACAGATGCACACACCTGAGTAAGACAAAGTACTGAGGAGTACTGAGGGAATGAGCTACATTATCAAGAGCTGCTCAGCTGAAGGAGGCCAACAACCACCAATACCCCTCCACTTAAAGAAAACTCAGGTAAACACTTCTATATTCACCATGATGGAAGGCTTCTGCTTCCCCTTAGGGACAAAGGATAGATAACAATGGCACATCAAGCTTTCTCCAGCTGCTCATAGGAAAGAAGTTCTAGTCCAGAGTCTGATCAAGAAGTTCTCTAGCCTGACATGGTGTCACACACCTGAAATCCCAGCAGCTCAGGAGGCTAAGGCAGGAGGATAGTGAGTTCAAAGCCAGCTTCAGAAAAAGCGAGGCACTAAGCAACTCAGTGAGACCCTGTCTCTAAATAAAATACAAAAGAGGACTGGGGATGTGGCTCAGTGGTCAAGTGCCCCTGAATCCAATTCCTGCTACCAAAAAAAAAAAAAATTCTCTGGGCATCCCAGTGACAATACCCATCTCACAGGATTCTTATGAGGATCGAGCAAGAATCTTACATGGAGCTTTTATAAACCGTTAGTACCACACAGATGAGCGTTGTTTCCACTATTTATATAAGCCTCGCTCTAAAAAGGACAATCAATAGTGACACAAGTTTAATATAAGATTTTAAAAACAGATTACCTACATTTAATGTTCACCTACCTACTACACAACGGGCTTTGAAAATAAAGACCCAATGACATGACAAAGCCCCTACCTTCAAATGAGGTTTGCTGTGGGATGTACAGAGAATCATGACAGTACACAGGGCTGGGGTACCTGCCCAAGATGTGTCAGCCCAAAGCCCTCCCCGATCTGCTAAGTAGGAGGAACATCACTAACTCCTCCTCTACTCTACATTTCTTTAAGAGAATGAACCCATCCCAGTGCTTTATTGTTACTCTGAAGTTTCCTCTGACAGGAAATAATAAAATGTTTAGAAATGGAACAGCCAACAACTTAGAAATGCAACATAGCACATGTCCCAAAGCTGACATCCAGAAAAACAAGAACATCTAAAACCTAATGATCATCAGGGGACATTTCAGTTTTAAGGCCTTTCTATATCCTAAAAACAAAATGTGCTTTGAGGTAGACTTTCACCACATTTTCTAATACAACCCTGAGGACTCTCCACTGCTCTCAAGGAGCCCCAGTTACCTGATCACTTTTCTGCCCCAAAATACATAAGCTGCAGCACTCAGGCCCAATGCCTCTCTACAGCCAAGAGGGGCCACAGACAGGAGCGTCCACAGGCAACAGGCATCTCCTCTCAGCCAGCGTCCAGGCCCACTCCGCCCAGGTCGCCAAGGAGCAGGTGAGAAACCAAGCACCCTGCTGTTGAAAACTCCGCTGGGGGCCAGCCAACACCTCCTCAGGCACCAGAGGGTGAAGATTCTAGGCTGTGTGAGCCAAGGAGGAAAACTGAGGATAACTGTATACAGTCCCTCTTAGCCCTCAGGAAAAACATTTCAAGATACCTTAGTGGACGCCTGAAACCACAGTTAGTATCAAACCCCTATATACACTAGGATTTTTCCTATATAGACATACCTATGATAAAGTTTAATTTATAAATTAGGCATGGGAAGAGATAAAACACAATAACTAATAAAACAGAAAAATTTTAACAATATACAATAACAATTATAACAGTATAATAAATGTTATTTAAAACTTATGAATTGTTTAAAACCAATTAAATTTTTCATTAAATATTTTTAGACTTCACTTGACAGGTAACTGAAACCACAGAAGGCAAAATGTGGATAAGGGAAGCCTAACATAGGTTCTTATGTAGCCATTAAAATGTAACTATTTAGCCAGGTATGGAGGCGTATGCCTGTAATCCCAGCAACAAAGGAGCCTGAGGCAGGAGGACTGCAAGTCCAAGGCCAGCAAGACTCTAGCACAGAATAAAAAATAAAAAAGACTGAGGATGCAGCTCAATGGTAAAGCATCTCTGGGTTCAATTCCCAGTACCCGTCACCTATTTGAAAATACTATTTGAATTATTTGAAAATACAAGAATGGTCCTTTAACTAGTGGACCCGGGGGGGGGAAGAAATAAACAAACAAACAATACAGTCTTCTGTAGTTTGCCAAGCCCTAACCTGTGTTTATGCAAAACCAGTAATGAAGGACAGACTGCAGGTGTCCATTCACCAAGACATGGCTCCTTATCTGCAAGGTGCTCATGGAGGCACTGAAAGAGACTTGCCCTTCTCCATTCCTGATTTCCTTTGCCTCTTTTCCATTTCTATCCTCAAGAACTATCACATCTGTCCTTGGCATCCAGTCATTATTTGGGGATAATCCTGCTGTGTTTTCATTTGCCTGTTTGTCTTTGATTTAATTAATAAGAGAGAAAATCTTGGTACATAATCCAAAAGTCAGGTCAACTCAAAGTGAACTACACTTGGTTTTGATAGCAATGAGACTTCTCTGGTTACATTTTTACCTAAACTAAAATCTGAACGTGTTCACAGCTCCTGATCTCATAGTGCATGGGAAGCCAGACTGAGACCAAAATCTTACTTCTGGTAATCCTCAAAGTAGATAAATAACAACATTTGTTAGTAATATCAACATAGGTGTTAGGAAAGACACTGTGTACTAAGAACTATGTCAAACACGGAACTAAAAGCATTGACTGAGCAACTACTCCAAGCCTAGCCTAGGAATGCAAACCACCAGATGTGCCCTTGGGAGTCCACAATCTACACCCCCATGTTAAAAGCCATGCCTCACCCAACACTAGGCAGAACTCAATCTGCAGGTTTAGACCCTCTCTGAAAACACCCTGCTCTTCTGAAAGTTTAAACGTGTGCACTGAGGTTTTTATTTAACTAAGGGCATTTTTGCAGTTCACTCTTTCCAAGCATCCATTAGGATTAAGCTCTTTCTAATCAAAATATTTCTGCTGCTTATATTGTTCAAAGACAATGTAGCAGACTCCTCTGATGTCACCAATATATTCAAGTTGAAACAGATGAGACCAAGAGACAGAAATGACAGTAACCCAGTTTCTGGGACCCTTTACTGCATAAATCATTATCCTAAATATGAAGCCCAAAGAGTAAGTCTGGTAACTAGGGTAACAGATAAGTGTGGGGGTTTTTTGTTTGCCTTGTTTTTTGGAGAGTTCAGTGCTGGGATACAATCCAGTCAGGTCACCATTACATTTAATCATCCAATCGCTCTCAAATATGATTCAGAACAACAAATGCAATTGTTACTTAGGGCTTACTAGTAAGCCAAACACAATTTGCCTCTCATAGACATGTGTGTGCTCCTTTGCTCAGGTTCTATTATCAGGCAAGAAGAACTCTTCTAAGCAGTGCACACTGACCACAGAGATTCTCACTGTAGTTAACAAAAAGAAGCAAAAATATGTTCTGGACAAAGTAAACCATGAACATGATATTTTGAAATTTAGCAATGCCCAAATCAATTTCTTTTACTTGTATTCTTTTTGTTTTTAGTTTATATTTTTGAATTTTCTAATTTGTTCTAATTAGTCATACATGACAGTAGAATGTATTTTGACACATTGCACACAAATGGAGCACAACTTCTCATTCCTCTGGCTGTACATGGTGCAGAGTCACACCAGTAGTGTAATCATACATGTATATAGGGCAACAGTGTCTGTCTCCTTCTACCGTCAGTTTCTACATATATATTTTGAGATGGGGATCTCACTATGTTGCCCAGGCTGGGATCTCTTGGGCTCAAGGGATCCTTCTGCCTCAGCCTCCCCAAGACTGAGGCAAATACTAATATGCTCCCCACCTAATTTCATTTTTTTTAATATTTATTTTTCAGTTTTCAGTGGACACAACATCTTCATTTTATATTTTTATGTGGTGCTGAGGATCGAACCCAGCGCCCCGCGCATGCCACATCCCCAGCCCCCACCCAAATTTCATTTTTAACCCAATACTGTTTCACTACATTTTTCAGGAGAAAGCCTACACAGAAATTTATCTTTAAAAAGTAGGAGATTAGGGGCTGAGGTTGTGGCTCAGCGGTAGAGCAGTCGCCTAGCACATTCGAGGCCCTAAGTTCAATCCTCAACACCGCATAGAAAGAAATAAATAAAATAAAGGTATTGTGTCCAACTACAATTAAAAAATAAATATTAAAAAAAGATAATGGTTTAAAAATAAGTGGGAGATTAACCAATTCCCAGCATTGGAGAAGTTCCAGGAACCCAGGAGAAGAAAGATGCAATATCAGCTGCCTTCCTTAAGTCCCCAGCCAGAACTTTTTTTTTTAATTTAAATGTTATTATAAAAAATAAAGTTTGTACCGTACATAAAAACAACAAAACAACATCCCAAGGCTTCCTCAAGCTGTAACATTACTAGCTAAAATATTTATAGACATCTGGGTCAGAAATATAGATATTATAGTTAGGGTTAGGAGTGTAGCTCAGTGGTAGAACACTTGCCTAAGCAAGCACAGGGCCCTTGTCACACAAATATATATAATTGGCTGTTATGTACATACTTAAGACCAAAGATTTTTTGCTGAGGAAGTGAATTAGGTCACTACCCAGAAGAAGCTCCCCTCCAGCTCTATTTTCTACTCGCCAAACACTGAAACTCTTTGTTCATTGTATCAGACACTGTAAACTGTTTGGACATCCATTGTTAGCCCTGGCAGACTCCAAGTCTGGAGAAAAAGAGATAAAAAAGGATTCTGTCAATATATTTCTAGCACATTCAAAAATCTAAGCAAGCTCTGCAAATAACCACTAACCGCTAACCCAGTGGCTGAAATAAAATCTCTGGTCAGACATATCTTTGCACTTAGAAATCTGCCCTCCTTATCAATTCAAATTTCCCTACAAGAACTATTCAGAAGTAGATCTGTAGATGTCTAAAGTGTTAATCTATGAATCACACGGCCAGATTCTCACTCCCTTTAAAGAAGTTACGAATACAGGGTTAAAGTAGGTCAGAGTTATAGGTAAAATTATTTGAATGAGAGAAGATTCACTGATTTTTTATTTTTATTTTTTGCAATGTTGGGATTGCTGACTTTAAGGTAAAGTTCAGTTCTTTCCACATGTGACAGGACAATGCCAAAACTGATAAGATTTTTAAATGTCTTTAAAGCAATACATTATAGCTCATTCTTTGTAAAACAAACTCAAAATATTTAGGACAGACACTATTGATAAATGTTTCAGTAGGACAGAGCAATCTGTCAGCATGAGATCTGAGGCACAAACTAGGATAAGAACCTAATCTCTTTCCATTTCATTGGTCAAAGACAAAAGAAGTTAAAGATATGGGGAGTTATCAACCAGACTTACTACTATCATTCATTTTATTAAAAAAACAAAAAAAAAACTACCAAATAGAATGACTTCAAAAAGAAAGAATTCATTAGGTTCCATAAAGTCATCCATCAAAGCAGTTCTTAAAATTAAGTTGCCTTTCATTTTTATTTTTACATTCAATTGTAGGCTTGAAATTTGTGATTTCCTTTTTTCTTCTCTCTCTCTCTCTTTCTCTCTCTCTTTTTTTTTTTTTTTTTTTTTGCAGTGCTGGCTGATCAAACCCAGGGCCTCCTACAGGCTAAGCAAATGCTCTACCACTGAAACTCAACCCCAGCCCCAAAACTGTAACTTCTCAAGCTTGCTTCTATAGAAAAGTACTTAGATCACAGAGTGCAGATGCAGAAAGTGAGGCCCTTCCAGAAAAACACCCGACACGCAGGCAGCTCTGCCAGCTACCACCTATACTACGACTGGTGACTACAACATCACAGGATGGATTCTGAGCATGCCTTGCAGAGGTCACTCTGGTGACTGCGGCAACATTGTGTTCTTCAGAAATAATGATGAAAATAATACATTAAATTGACTATGCACCTCTCAGGAGGCTTCGGCCATTTCTGGCTTGCTGGTATTTCTAAAAGAAATGCCTCCAACTTCTTCACCAACAATGTGCATAAGTTTAAGATCTGGAAGGATGAAGCCAATCAAAAGCAAAAACCCTTTGTTTTTCCTACAGTAGCAGCAAGGTGGATTTCTAAGCATGAGCCATCTTCAAGATCCCTGCTAATACACCTGCTGTGGAAGCTGAGAAGACTGAAGGTCTTAGGAAGGTCTTGGCTCCTGGGGGCAGCAGCTTCCTCTCTGTGGGAAAGATTCTAAAACCAGCATTGGGCCCTTGGTTTTTAATCCGACAGCCTTTCCACAGTTCAGGAGGCACCTGATCCTCCACACTGAGTCTTTCTCGCCTAGAAATAACTAGAATGATGTGGGTTTTCTTGACTGAACCCTAGGTATGCAATGCCCATTTTACAGCTGGGAAAACTGAATATGAGAAAAAAGTAAATCGCCTAACTTCAAGGAAGTAAGCAGCAGGACCCAAGGATTCACACCCAGGGCTGAATTCAAAATGATAGAAAGGGAGTTAAGCACATCCCCACAGATGACAGAGGAATTCTACTCCTTGGAATTTACACAAAAGCAATGGGTACATAGGTTCACAAAATAACCTGTAGGCAACTTTCATAGCAGCTTTACTTAGAATAGCAAAAAAATTGAAAACAACCAAATATCCACCAATAGAAGAATAGATAAACTGTGGTAAATGTATATCCATGGAACAAAGAAGAACTACTGAATCTCATGTAACAACATGGATGGATTTCACAGAGGTTTGGTTGAGCAAAAGAAGCCAGACATCAAATGGTGATTTGATTTACATGGGTCCTCCCAAGGTCAGGCAAAACTATTCCCTGGGGAGTGGTCAGAAGAGAGGTTCCCTTGAAGGTAGGAGTTATAACAGTCATAGAAGTGACAAGACAGAACCTTCTAGAATGATGGAAAGTTTTAGTTTTTGATGTAGATGGTAATCACACAGGGGAACAAACACAGTTATATAAAATATCATCCAACTCTGGAACGGGGGTAGAGGTGGTGGTTGCACAATACAGTGAATGTACTAATGTGTCATTGAATAACACGCTTAAAAAGGGTTAAAAAGGTGGCTTTACCATTATGTGTATTTTACCACTGAAGGAAATGGAGACTTACAAAACCCTCAGGGAAAAAGGGAGCTCAGGAATCTGACCTGATGCAATCTCCCTGAACTGCTAAAATCCCCCTGCCCACCAAAAGTAACTGACCAACTCCTCCTATGACCTGGCCCTGCTAAACCCTTTGATCTCGGCCAACACCCCAGTCAAATCTCTCCATTAGCATCCCTAATGTCTCCCATCACTGGACAGAGTTCCACTGGAGAATGAGAGGGCATCCCCTCCTGCAATCTCAATGGTGGAGGACCCCCAGGGTCCAGATGACCCAAAAGGCGAGGTCTCAGGCAGGGTGCCTCTGTGAGAGACTGAAAAGGCTCGAAAGAATGAGAAGGCTGGTGTTGCATGTGGGAACAAAATGGCAGAAAGTGGCCTCTGATCTGCAGGTCTGAATACATAAGAGAAGGAAGGAATCAGAGCATATGTTTGGAAGGAGGACACCTACAACACCAATAAAGGACCCAGTACAGGTCCTTGCTCCATTTATGTGGCAGAAAGATAGCTCATGCTTAGAAATCCACCGTGGGATGGGACTCCCCCGTAAGTCGTCTCATTAAAAGTTTCAAAATTTTCCACCTCAAATCTGACCTCAAAAACAAACGCCTAATTAGGCTGAGTACCCAGATCTAGCCACAATCTAAATTAGACAACCTAAGTCAGTGGCCCAAATTCAGAATTCAGAAACTTTGACCCCCAAATCCTCCAAGACTTAGACAATTTCCTCCAATAAAATGGCAAATGGCCTAAGGTTCCTTACCGCCAAGCTATCTTTTACCTCTGATCAAGGACCTCATTATATACCTTGCTCTGCTCTCTAATTAATTTTCACTGATTCCCAACCTCATAAGTCCCTTAGATAAGGTCCTGACCCCCAGCCCTCTTCTCCATTTACTGCCCTCAAAATAGCAGATGAACCCCCACCAAAAGTAAGTAAAGCTGGAGGCTATAAAGGAAAGTTTTACAGACAGGAATGTCTGATAACTATCAAAAGAAACTGTCAGAGTCACAAGCTTTTTTCTGAGTCATTTTGAGACCTACAAATCTAACCTCCAACACAGGCAGGCTTGATCTGTATTTGCTAGTATGACTATCTAGCCCCAATATTTATCCCTCATGTTGGTCTAAAAAATGTAATATTGCACATAAAAGTTCTGACTAACTTTACCAAGAAAACCCTAACTAACACAGATAAAGGGATCTCTAGAAACACAGAGGTAATGCCAAAAGAAAGGTATTTTGCAAAAATCAAATGGCATTAAACTTCTTAACTGCAACTCATGAGGACATCTGTGACATTATAAAAACTAAATGTTGCATCTAGTAATTCTATCAATTACTAGATGACCCCCATGTGCTTTCTTTTCCAAGAAGCAATTTACCTACAGCCCTGCCTGGCCTCTGTGGACAGGATACATCACATTCCTTAGTAAACTACCTGTTCACTGCAGGAGAAACGCAGGCCCAAATAATGTGGATAAGAGAAACACAAATTTCCCAGAAGGAGGAGACTTTTGTGACCAGATTCTGAAACTCTGGGAGATAACGATAGTTCCTCCTAGCCATAAAAATCTGTAAGAATGTATGGTTAGGAATCCAATTAGAACTGGGCAGCATGGGCCAAGGTAAACTAGAGTTCCCATGACAGTGGGGACTTGAAAATCTGATGTCACCCTAATGTCAGTCAAAAGTCAAGAGGTGAGTGGGTTAGATCCTCCTTCACCCCAGTGTTGGGAATGTCGGTCCTGATTTGCTCAGTTTCTTTTCTGTGGGAGAAATTTGGTGTGTGGGACAGAGGAAGGCTTGAGACAACTGAAGGCAGCTAGCCAGGGCCACTTCCTGGTGCGGCACAAAGGTCTCATGACCCAAATCTGACCCCGACAGCCCTCAGGGGTACCAAATACCAACCACTACCTGTCTCTCTTTTTCTGACTGACTTGGCTCAATAGTGGAGGGCACCCTCACCTAATGGATCTTGGATCCTGAGATGAAATCTCAGTCTGATCTGAGGTCTTTAGGAAAGAGGTGAATCATTAATCCTCAGAGAATGAGCCAAGCAATCTCTCCCTCTTCAGCAATGCTTCTACTCCAGTTCTGTCCACACTGTCTGCCTCTTAAACAGGGACCCATTATGATAGATTCTCCAGATAGAGCACCCCTAGCTTAAAAATTAGACTACCTTCTCTAGACTCTCATAAAACATATTTTCTTCTGTACTCCCCTCATCTCATAGGGAAAAAAAAAAACCAAACAGAAAATCTGTCTCAGTCAATTAGAGTAAAACTACCCTGCATTTGTCCTAGCTCAGGAATCCAAATTATTCATTTTCTCTAGTGGAGATATCACCCAGAACACTAACAGGCTACCTCCCACTTCAAATTGAGGAACATAATATGAAATCATGGTCCTGTGAGTATGAGGCCTCAAAAGGACAAAGGGAACATGTAAGAAATGTTAAGGGCACAACTAGCTGGCAAATGTCCTCCTTTAAATTAAAAAACAGTTATCAAGAAGTTAGTATCCTCCATTCTGAGTGAGGTCCCAGCCAGAGGTCATGAAGGAAAGGCAGAAACTGCTGACCCCTAGAGGCTGTGGGATTGGGGAGATATCCCCTAGCCAAAGAGAAACTGTTCTCAACACAGATGCCCATGTTATGTTCTGGTTTGTTGTTGTTGTTGTTGTTCAGAGAGGGGCCTTGTCCTCAAAAGTAGGGGATGACCAAATCACAGTTGAGATAAAGGAGATGCCTAATAATTTTCCACATCCAACCTAACCCGATTACCAACTAGGGAAATGAAAAAGGGTCTCAGGAAGAAACATAAACTATAGAATACACCTTATGAAACTGACTTTATAAAACATAAAATGGTTAAAATGCCCTATGTATGAAGTTTTGCTTCTTAAACTGAAAACAGAGCTTCTCTGACTTCTTAACTTCTCTATCTCCAAGGCTTGCAGAACTTGCAAGTCTTACAAGGCTTACAGAGGTGATTGCCCAAAACTGGTTTGAGACCAAAAGGAGGGGGAAAAAAAAAGTGTCACTTTTACATTCAAGCTGCTTGTGAGACCTAGATGGCTGGCTATCTTATCTCCTCTTAGCAGTCTATCATGCTGCTTTCTTAACAAGTCCTCCCTAAACATTACAAAACAGGGAGGGAAGATGGAATGATTTCATATATATAAGTCTTCTTTACCTGAGAATCTTTACCTAAGGATTTCAGGGCTTTCTCATTCTTTCAATATCCAAACTGTCTCTAATCTGAGCCAAAAGTACACTGTGAGCTGATAAAGATGTTCTGCATGCTCCTTTAATTATGGCCATGTCATTTTATTTAGAACTCTGTTTTTCTTTTCTTTTTTAATTCTGTTTTTGAGCTTATGGTTTTATGGTGAATTCAATTTGATTCTGTCTGCCTACATTAAAAATATTTTTCTGATCAGTCTATTTTATCTAACTTTAGAGTTTTTGATACTCTGTCATTATTCAGAGGCCAAATTTTTAAGTTAACTCTCAAATACATTGGAGAATCTCCTTTGACAAAAATCCAAAAAAAAAAACAAAAAACAAAAAAAAACTGATGCCACTGAGGACAAGTGGCCACCTAAATCTCAGTGTCTACCATGGCTGTTACACTTTACACCTAGCATTTCCAACTATACAAGAATCTGTATAAGTCATAATGTAAAAGTCTGATAAGCTCTATTTTAATTTCTAACAATTTAAATCTAAGAGAGGCTTTAATAAACATCTGTAGCTTTGCCTCCTACCTGTGGAGATCTACCTACAAACAGCTACAAGATCTTGGTTTCCTTTCTGTTTTATGTATGAATGCACACCGGTGTATTGTGTTTTTGTGACTACATATGTGCTTGCGTCCACATACCATGTGCATGGTTATCAAAATTGGCATATAGATAAATGAGCACTCATAAATTAAAATTTAAAAGATAAAAGGCTCCAAATACCTTTTAGTTCATGTTACTTTAAAAGTTCAATTTAAATAAGGTAAACAGATGAGAGTAAAGATGCTTTTAAAATTACTAACTCACAAGGTTTTCTAGGTGGTCAGACAATTAACAAAGTGTTGGTTTCTACAAAATGTCTAGAATGCCATATCAATTATTTCTAAGATTTTTCTTCAACAGGAAACTTGTCTGATATCTTGGATTTTACAGTTAAAAATTAGTAAATTAGATTTAACACCACATCAAATTTCTTGTGTCTGTTAAGTTTTACTATTTACATAGAAACTAGTCTTAAAGGAATTAGGGTGTATACAACTCTAGTTAAAAAAAACAACTGTTCTTTTAGAGTATTACGCTACATTATAGATTCTAAACTTTGAAAGCTAAAGATGTTTAATATAAGAACATCAGTGTAAACATGGAACTGTTACTGGCTTCTATGTCATATCTTCCAAGTATATAAGTCTTTATAAAGTTTAAAAGAACATTTTACCAAGCTGGTGTTCTTCAAACTAAAGTTTAAAGTAAAGATTTGGGATTACAAAAATTATGCTTCCCAGTTAATAGTTATTACACAAACTAAATATGTTTTTACTCTTGTTAATTTCAGTTTGTATTTTCCCTATAAACCTTAACTGTTATCTTTCTTTTAGTGCCTTACAGAAGTACAACTTCTAATATAACAATCTAAGTTAATTTGAGATAATAGGCCATCACCTACAGGACAGACAGGATGATGTAAGGCTAATTTCCAGTACTAATACTGACCCCAATTAAACAGAAATGGTAAATAACTATAAAGTTATAGACTTTAAAGGCAAAACCCAGTAATCTTACTTTAAGACTGAAACTGACTTGCTGCATGTTTAAGAACAAAGCTTACAGACTAAAGTCAAGGAAATAAAAGGGCCAAAAAAGAGAAAATAGCCAATATTTGGCTCTTGGCCTCTGAGTCAGCTCAAACCCAGGGAACAAGAGGAGTTCTCTAAGGGCTTTGTGAATCTGGGCCACATGACCTCCAATCAGGGACATAAATGAGACCCTGAAGAACAGAAAGCCAACCAGTGCCAAGAGGAGGGTCATTGGAGATGACCAAGAGAAGCCACATGGTCAAAGAGAGCCTGATCCACCTTGGCAGATGGCACTAAAGGAGCTAAGAGGCTGCTCTCAAGTTCCCAAGAGTGACCCCCTGAGGGAACAAGGTCAATTTGACCAGCTTAGTCTTAAACAAGTAGCAAAAACAGTTATAACTAAAGTACAGCCATACCTGGGCATGTAAAAGACAAGACTATAGTTCTTTTAATGGAACTTAAGACATATATTGTGTCAGCCCCACAGCCCTGATGCCCCTACCCCCAATTCTGAGACATTTTTCCTCTGTGAGACTCAGATTTACCCCTGCCTACCAAAGATAAGACTGGCATCTGTACCTTGGTCTTGTTTATTCCTCAAATTGATGTTTTTTAACTAACAACCAAAGTTTGCCTATCCTGATAACAGTGTCCACCAGACACAAGGGAGCTCTTCAGTTCATTCCCTTACTCACAGGGCTAGAGATATTGGCACAGGGGCAGTGAGATTAGGAACCTCTATTCACTACTATAAAAAGTTGTCACAACCACCTATTGAAGATATCCAATTCAGTTCTCTGATTCAGTGCTGGCTTTACAAAATCAGATTCCCTGGCATCTGTCATCCCACAAAATCATCGGGTCCTAGATCTCCTTAGTACAGACTGAGGTGGCCTCTGTCTCTTCCTCGGGGAAGAAGGTTGATACTATCTTAATAAGTCAGGAATAGTAAAGGAGAAGATGAGAAAGCTAAAGGAACAAGCTGCTAACCTAGCAAATATCTCCTCCTCCCCTCGGTAGTGGGGAGGACTTCCGACCTGGCTTGGCCCATTATGACCCCCATTCCCCTGATTATCTATTTCTCTCCCTTCTTTCATGTTTCATTAATCTTTTCCAGAGGTTTCTAACAGAACGTGCCTCTACCATCTTCAGGGCCACCATCCAAGAACACGTGAAAGCTATGTTCCTCCTTCAGACTCTAGAAGATGTCCCAGTGATACCTCTTCTCAGCAGGAAATACCCAGATGTGATGATGTCACCCCAACTCATTATACCTCTTTCAGAGCCTAGAATGAGGAAATGAAAGATCTCCAAAACCCTTGGGGGGAAAGGAGCTAAGGAGTCTTACTTGTTGCAATCTCCCTGATCTGCCCAAATCCCCCTGCCCACCAAAAGTAACTGACCAACTCCTCCCATGACCTGGCCCTGCTAAACCCTTTAAAACTCAGATACTTGTTGTAGCCTGTTGCCATTTTCCCCTTGTAAATGATTCTCCAACAGATCAGTGATGCTGATCTGTTGAGGTCTGTCTCCGTTTCCTTTCTTTTTGTATTCACTTTCATTTGCTTTCAAACACACACACACAAAAAAAAAAAAAAAAAAAAAAAAAAAAAAAAAA